>NC_091472.1:76858582-77146082 GCF_036971445.1 Narcine bancroftii | reverse complement strand
CAAATAATATTCTAATAGTAATTAGTTGCTATTCTCTAAGTCACAATCACTATTTCAAATTTGACAACAGCAATTTTCTTTTAGCATCTTTTACTGTACAACAGTTAATAACAACAAAAGCCATCAATAAGAAGGGCACTGTGCGGAAAGAACTGATGATTTGATTAGCTTTTGTGGTGCAATTGAAGGAGCTGTCTTTCTCCGATTTTCCTTTTTGAAGACAGACTTTGATCTCAGTTCAAGTCAATTCAAGAACATCAACTGACAAGCCTGTTTGAAACACCCCAATGGTTAGCCCTAAATGCCCCAAACTGTTTTATTTTAATCGGCATTGCTGGAAGGTAACAAAAAAAGAGAGAGCTAAAATAAGTCACTCAACGAGCATGTGAGTCACTCTATTTTCTATACATCTATATGCTTGTACTTCATTGTTGCCAGCAGCAATGACACGTATTGTGACTAAAAAGAAGTTTCTACTTTAAAGTATTGTTTTGTGCTCGTTCATGTCAGCACAGGTCACAGACACAGAAATGAAAAGTCACTAGATTGCCACAGCACAAATTGTCTCGGCGGCTAAAATCAAACAAAGCCCAATTAAACTAATCATAACGTCCCACTGAACATAAGGAAGCTCACCTGGTATTTTTGGAATTGAGCATGAATTCCCAACTCTACCCAGTACTTGGTACTTTAATTACCCAGACCAAACACTGTGAAATTGCTCCTCTGATCTACTAATGGGTGAGAAATCCTGCCGATGTGGTTTCATGCCAAGGGGCCATTTCAGGATGAGGCAATGTTACTGATGGCATTCTAATGGAGATGACACTTCCCAAGACTCGAAAGGGAAAATGAACAGGATGCAGTTTACTATGCCAGTGATTGTTCATTAATTACCAATTTGCTCACTGCTGGAGGCTAGCCATTACAGTACTTTGGATAAAAGTATCAATTGATCATGAAGACCACCTACGAACAATGACTGAGAAATGTACAGAACAATTAATATTAACTGTTATCAAAAAGTACTTGAGGTATCTATTTTGTGAAATAAAACTTACTGCCTTAATGTTGCACTAGCAGGCATAAGGGAGCAGAACAGTAGTAATGTAGATAAAATCCTTTTAATACTTCATTTAAAAACTAAAATTATGAGCCAATATCTATAATTCTTAGAGACTGCCACCATACTTAAATGGTTATACAGTTCATTTACCAATAGATCGTCCTTTTCAAAATCTTCAATAAAAATCACCACATTTAATTGAAGTAATTGAAGTTAAGTGGATATGATATTTTGAATATTTAATTTTGATTCTGTATTAAAACAAAGGCATTTACCCTTTTCATCAGAATACAGACAACTTAATCTTTGCATTTAATTATTTTTATTCCAGAAATCCTTTTCAATTTTGTTAATGTTTCTTACTTTATTTCTTAGCCAAGTATCCTTTTATTTTAATCTAGTGTTTTAAGAAGCATTATTCAAAGTCATACAGCCCATAAATCCAACCACTCTAAACTATCCAAGTCAGAAACAAATTACTCTCCACTCCCTTCCCATTCCCAGCAAATTAACCCCAATTGTAACAAGTCATTATATCCTCAAATTATAACCTTCTGTACATATTCAGAAGGACATTAATACTGTACATAATCAGATTTAGTTAATTTAGGTTTTTACACAGAAAATTTTTTAATGTCAGATTAGATACTCACATCATTATTCTGTGTCATGTGGCCACTATATTTTCCAATTAGGGAGGGGCAGAGAATTGAGAGGAATCCTTTATGAATTATTTTATTAATAAATATTTTATAGTGATTTAAGTAATGTAAGTGAATAATGAATATTTAAACCTAAAGTGGTGCCAAAAGTTATTTATTCATGAAATGCTTGATCTATGACCCCCTCAAGCAAATAGTTCACTGGCTTGCTATTTTTCGAGCAATATCTGCATGGTTCATTTTTCCCATTTTCATTGTTTTAATTGCTGTTCTTCATTGTTTTACTGAATTAGGATGATTAGACCCTTGCTGAAATCTTACAGTCTTAAAGTGATCTTAGCAATTACAGTTCACAATTGTCTGCAATGCAACAATGCAATTTTATATGTTTCTTTTTTTTGAAGATTTCAGTGTGAGGAGATGAAAACATTTTCGTTAATTGTGGAGCAATGCAATATGTTATATGATGTCATATAGTGATTTTTTTTCCCTTTTCAATTATGTATTCTTTTTCTCCTCATGTATTGTTTACCTGTGATTAATAAAAAGATTGAAAAAGAAAGAGAGAACTGCAATTCACAATACAAACTCTGACTAATTGGATAAATCCACTTGCAAACAGCCAGGTACATATTTGTTTCAGTACATACTATTCAAGAAACTTGTTAATTTAATCTTTCTTTTGTTCTTTTCTACCCCCTACAGCAGATACTGTCAATTAGTCATCTGCATCTGGGAAAAGTAGGTCCAAACAATACAAGTCTCTGTCCATGTTGAAACCAAGTCCAGCATGATCCTAGCCATGAGATTCAATGAAGATGCTAGTGATTGGGAAATGTGAACTGAGGGATAACATGGTCATCAAATTCCAGGAAATAGTACTTGGACAAGATCATCCATGGAATGAACATTCCCAGCAGTTAGTCCCTGAGTACATTTTTGAGACCTATTGAGCCAAGAGTCATCTAGCATAGAAATGGTCCCTTCAGCCCACTTCATTTCTCTTTGAACCCTTCCTTACATCCTACAGTAGTTCCTCATAGGTTAATCTTAACACTTTTGAATGCACTCCTGCTTTTCCAATTGACAGCAATTCTCATTCAGAGCATGTACCAACTGTACTTCTCCACTAACAACTTTGATCTGAACCCCAACAATGATCTGAATTTCTCCTCCTTGTGTCCTTTCCCATAATCTTTCTTTACTTGTCTTCTATGTCCTCTCATTTGGTTCCAGAGTATTTTTCCCTAAATATTAGCTCCATTATCTCCTTCCTCTATATTTGCTCAAACATTAAAACTTAAATTAATCTCAACTATATATGTGAAATACCATATGAGAACAATTAATTGCCCAGATTTGTGGGACTGACATATGGTATGTGGTGTTCTTTACATTCTGAGAATTGGTGCTAATTTGTGGCCTGTCAAGATCTTTCAAAACTACAAAGAAAAGACTGGATCTTAATGAACAAGTTTGAGAAAGGATAAATAACCTCAATGAAGAAGTCTTCTGGTATGGAACAAAACAATGTAAATATGAAGGTTTCCATATCACATGAAGGAACAATTCATTCCATCAATATTGCATAACTCGAGGGAGAATAGAGCAAAGGGAGAAGTATAACTGATTGTAGTGGTACTATTTACTGCAGATTAATTAATGCCAATTTAAAAGTAATGGATAAATCTTAGAGGAATATTCAAGGTTTGTAATCAATAAAATTGTATTTTAACCAGTATTTCCTTCTATTAAGGCAGATATAGAGCCCAGTATTTCATCCGTAAACATAAATGCTTACATAGCTAATACAAATATTTATCCCTGATGGCATTATTAAATGACTGCCAGAAAGAAAATAACATGCTTTATTCCAATTCAGTGTAATGCTTTCATGTCCTCTATCTTCAAAATGCCCTTGTCGATTTTACTATATGGCAAAACCCTCCTCTTGGAATATCAACTATATTTCAACAATGCCATTTAACATTATCATCCACCATACACCCTATGCCTGAAATAGAATACGTTTCATTTATGTAAGAAAAATTGAAGCTGAAGATAAAAATCCCAGTTCTGAATTTATATCACAAAGAAGCAAAACACTCTAATCATAGTTTTAACTGTAATCTTCAAATAATTCATATCAAAGGCAATGTGTAGTCTTGCATAAAAGCCAAGATTAACCAAAAACCTTTACAAGAGAAATGAATTTATAGCTCAAATTGCAGGTAAAACAAAATAGTTCTTGTATGCCAGTTACTTTCATTTGAACTTTGCACCAAAATCACAATGTTATAGATTTACTGCAATATTTTGTAACATGATTGTCCTCAAGAATAGTAATTAAAGTTGACTAAATATGTCAATCTGATAATATATTCACATGCCACAATAATCTTGTCTTTATTATGACTCCACATGCATTATTATCATATTCTACCATGTAATTTGTTATGATTTATGAATTTAAGATACAGTACTGAAAAATGAGTACTTCTGAGTGTCGCCTCCATTTCTTCCAGATGGGACAGTTCATTTATCTCACAGGAGCTGATCAGAAAATCCAACTCGATACTCGGCTAATCTTGACTAAAATGTTGGTAGGATGTTGCAGAAGTCTTCAGCAGCCTTGCATACGACTGAAAATTTGCCAATATTAACTGCTCCTTATCAGCACCCAGTGCCACACAATTAGAACTGCACATATGGACAGATCGTCCTCAATATACTAATGACACCAACTGCAAAGACTCACAGCTAAATTATTGTCATTTGGATGACAAACTGTTCAATGTCTGATCCACAAAACAAATATTACAACTAGTTTGAGGGTGGGAAATATTGGTGGGGCTCCCCAAGACCCATGTTGTAAACTCATTCACATTTCAAAGCATTGTTTTGAAGAGAAATTAACTTGAATCATATCACTCTCCATGGCAATTCAGAGACAGAGCCAGACTGCTCACAATTTTGATGTCCTATTTAACCTATAGCTGAGCTTCAGATCAGATATCTGCACCATCACAAAAAAAACATCTATTTCCAACTTAAAAACAACAGATAAGATTCAGCTTATCTTTTGCTAAAACCCTCATCCATATGTCAAACAGACTATCCCCTACTGACTCTTGCCTGATTGGATTCCTTCATTATACTCTCTTGAAATCAAATGTAAATTCAGCTGTCTATGTCACAACATCCACTCATTCAGAGTTGTACAGCACAGAAACAGGACTCTTTGGCCCTATACATCCATGCCTACCTCCTTGCCGAAACACACTAATTTCATTTGCCACATTAGGTCTGTATTCTTTCATTCCTTGCCTATTCAAAAACCTGACAGTATCTTCTAAAAGTAGTGATTGTATCTGATTCACCATCTTGTCTGACAGAGTTTCAGTTATCAATGACTGTGTTAAAAAAATACTTACCCCTCAAATTCCCTTTAAAGCTATTTTCTCTTCAATTAAATTTATGCCCTCTTGTTTTCGTTCTTCTGCTATGGGAAAAAAGACTCTGGCTATCTATGCTATGCCTTTTATAATTTCGTATTAATACAGTAAACCCCTGTTATCCAGAATTCAAGCAACCAGCAGCCTCAAGCATCTGGCAAAAAAGATTAAGGAAATATATTTTTTTAAATTGAAATAAATAAGAATAAAATAATAGGTCAAAAATACATGTTTAAAATTATAAAAGTAATTTAAAAATGTTCTATGAAGTAACACATAAACCTTTGGTGATGACAGGAGCAAATATTCAGCCAGTGGAGTGTCTTGGTCATGCTTTACTCATAGTAGTTGTTTGAATAAAGTTGAGTGAAACAGCAATGGCGTCACCCAGGATGAAGAGCTAGTTGATGCCTCTCGCCATTTGGGTGAGTCTCTTAAAGTGTCTCCTTATCCCTACTTAATAAGAATTGCCTCAGTCAGAGACTTTATCTGTAAACTTTGGGGAGGGGGGGTTAATTAGGGGTTAATTATCTACAATGTTATTGTTCATCTTTCGGGTGGCTCTGTGGAGGGTAAGGAACCCATGGATGCAGTGACAGTTAAATGTTATCAAAGCAAATAGCATAAAATGCTTTAAGGTTTTTATATTCATACATGTGAAGTTTATTCAGAGTAAGTACAGTTCAGGCAAACCCCATCATATGTTACTTCAAGTAACGTGGAATTCAGTTACCGCAATTTGGAAAACTGCAACCATTTCCTGATTTACGGATGTAATTATTCAGTTACCGCAAGATCTTTCTGGAAATTCCGAGTTACAAGTAGATTGTGTGAACAGCTCAAAATAAAATATGCGCAAATGACAGTCAGGCTCACTGTGTGCCCCCTATTAAATATGGATAAAAGAAAATGTGGGAAAGAATCTAATAGTGATATTAAAAGGAAAACAAATGCAATTACTTTAGAAGAAAAACTTTAAGTTATTAAATGACTTGAAGATGGTGCCAGCAATGTGAAAATTGGACACGATCTGGGTGACAATGAGTCAATGGTACACACAATTTTAAGTAAAAAGCACAAATATATAGGGAGGAGAATGGAGAGTTCCCCGTTAAAAAGATTAGAAAAGAGAGGTTAAGACGAAGAACCCCCCCCTCCCCCCCCCGCCTTAAGAATCCACAGAAGAGAGAAAGGATAATTAAGAAAGCAGTGAAGAGACAAATAAATGGGAAAAAAGGCAAAAGTGGCAAGAGGAGAGAGTGAAAAGAACTTACCTCGTGGCAGAGATCATGAAGTTGAGGAGGGGCCTAACCAGAGGCCCTTGTCGGGAAGAGAATGCACAGGAGGAGGTGAGCGAGGGCAGTCTGAGAAGGTGCCCAGAGAACACTGCGATCAAGGTTGTTGGAGTGCGGTGAGGCGCGGGAGTTTTGCTGCTCAGGTTGGAAGAAGTCAGGCAGGATGGAGAGGGCGGCAACAGCAGTAGCCCAAAGGGTTGAGATAAAGGGAGCCAGGCCGAAAAGGAGAAGGTGGCGATATTGATGGTGACAGGAGGCGGGGAGATGTGAGGGCGATAGATCCGGGCCAAGGTTGAGATGGTGGTGATAACAGCGATGGAGGGAAGCCTGGAGGCACAAGGCTGGGGGAGTTGGGCCGAGGCAGAGAAGGCGCTGATGGTGGCAGCATCAGAGAGAAGGAGCGGATAGGCTGGGAAGAGAAATACCAGAGAGTGAGGACTCACCTGGTAAGGCTGTTCCAATCAGCAGGCACGAAGAGACTAGGTCCGAGGCATTGGAGGGCATCCGAGGCGTCAGACCTGGTGGACTCCATGGGCAATGCAGACAGAAGGAGATTGGTGAGAAAGTCACATGGCAGGCGGCCTAGAGTTGGAAAGTGAGGTGGAGGAGGAGGAAGAAGTAGAGGAAGAGGAAGAACGAGGGGGCAAAAGAAAGACAATATATGGAAGTGAAAGACTGATAAAAAAAGACAGAGAGCTTGATGCCTTTTGTCAGGGAAATACTGGAGAGCATTGGACAATTATAAAGGACTGTGAAGACACTGGTGGCTGGGCCAGGGGCAATGAAAAAAAAGCTGGATAGCTTAAAAGAAAGGGTAACAGAAACAGAGGAGAGAATTGTGAGAGTAGAGGAAAGATTGGATAGAGGGGAGAACAAAATGGTTGCGTGGGGAAGAGGTAGGGTAAAGATGTGAGAGAGGATAGACATGTTAGAAAATATTAATAGGAGGAAACCAATTAAGATTGTCGGGGTGAAGGAGGTTAAGGAGGGGAGAGACATGGAGGATTTTCTGTAAAAGTAGATCCCAGATATACTGGGGAGGGAAAAAATAGGAAATAATTTGGAAATAGAATGGGCCCATTGGTCTCTTGCCCTGGGCCACATCAACAGCCATGTTTTATCCTGGTGAGACTCCTGTGCTATCAGGATAGAGAGGGCATTTTGTGGGTGGTGGCAATGGGGGCTAAAGCAAGGGGGGGTCCAGTAGAATATGAGAAGAAAGGTCTTATTCTACCCGGACATAAATGCGACATTGTTGAATCGCAGGAGGGAATTTGACCCGGCAAAAAAAGATATTGAAACAAAAAGGAATTGAGTTTACCCTCCTTCACCCGGCAACACTGAAGACAATAAGGGCGGGATGAGAAAGAAGGTTTTGTAAGGATCCAAAGGAATCAATGGACCTTGTAAGATCCCTGCCACCACTTCAAGACTGAATGTAAATGCAAATAAAGGGGAAAGTGGGATTCGGGGAAGAATGGATTGTACTTACTAAAAGTGTGAGGACTTTGGGAGGGCTATGTTTCTTTACAGTTTTAATGTTTGAAGGGGATTGTATATGTTAAGTAGAGATACAGGGAGCTCACAGAATGGGAGGGAAGTACAAGTGGAGGATGGGTGCATTGGGCACTTCTCAAAATAGGGGGGAGGGACTGGCACCAATAGCTTGGTTAATGGGTAAAGGTAAATGGAGGCGGAAAGGAAGAGGAGGGTTTTTTCTGGTGTTTTTTTTGTTTTGAATGTGCATTTTTTTTGTTAACTTATTTAGTTTTTGTTTGGAGTGCGATTGCCTGTGCCAAGGATCTATGGAGGAGAATCAGGATGGAAGCTAAGTATCAGTGGACAAGAAGGAGGGGGAAGGGCATAATGGAGTGGTCTGGAGGCCATGGATAAGTCAATTCAATTTGAGAATTTTAATGTAAATGGGATAAACGGAATGATTAAGAGAAAAAGAATCTTGGCACACCTAAAAATGATGCAGGTGGACATGGTGTTTTTGCAGGAGATCAACCTTATAGAACAAGAGCATATAAAATTAAAGAGGAGGTGGGTGGGTCAGTGACGATGTCCTCCTTTAATTCCAGGGCCAAGTAAGTGGCCATTTTGAAATGGAGGAATGTTACAGTGATGGTCAAGGATATAGTTGCACACTTGGTGGGGAGATTCATAATGATACATTGTCAAATATAGTCGGAACCCTGGACACTTATGAATATTTACACCCTGAATTTCTATGACAAACAATTTCTACAGGACATATTTTTGACAGTATCAGAAGGGTGTGAGAATGTTTTGTTGGGAGGGAATTTTAATTTTTGTCCAGATCATGGACAAGTGAGCAAAAAATGTAATAAGGGCCAGGACAGCTAAGTCCACCCTGGAATTTATGAAAGAGCTAAATCTCATAGAAGTCTGGAGAAGGCTGAATCCGAGTGAAAGGGATTACTCTTTTTATTCAAGACAATATGATTCCTACACGAGAATTGATTTATTTTTGGCATCAGCCCAATTAGAGGATAGGATAGTGGAAACTGAGTAATGGTGCGGCTATTGTCGGATCATTCTCCCTTGACTTTAACCACCAAAATGTCGGATAATCAGGCCTCATTGTATAGATGGTGCCTGAATACACTGCTGTTGGGAAAACCGAAATCTTGTAGCTTTGTTTGGGCCCAAATAGAATTGTTCATGAGGTGAACTGCTCCTCTACTAAGGATATCTTCCTAATATGGGCATATTAAAGGCTTACTTAAGGGGCTAGAACAGTGGTTATCAACCTTTTTCGGGCTGCCACCCCCTTGGCCCCCGGGCAACATCCCTAGCCCCCTCCCCCCAACACACATATCATGAACACACATCTCTTTCTTGGTATTAGGTCTACGACAATTTAAAACAACAACAAATCTAACACTATATACACGCTTATGTATTTCACAAATAAAATTTTTTGTAAACCAATTTATTTAGCAATATGAAAGGATAAATTTACATGTCAACTGTAACTACATTGCCTTCAGGCCGATGGGAGCTCAATGGGCAGGCAGCTGGGGTGAGGATCAGCTGTTGGGTGCTGGATGGGCAAGCAGTCGAGTGAGGATTAGCTGTCAGGTGCTGGGTGGGCAGGCATACAGGACGAGGATCAGCCATCGGGAGCTGGATGGGTGGGTGACCAGGGCAAGGATCCGCGATCAGGCCATTGGGACCAAAAATTGGGGGGGGGTGGGTGGGGGGGTTCAGTGTATTTACACATAATTTAAATGTATGTTACATCCTGAGAATTCAAAAGTCTTACAAGCCTGGAGCCTTGGCCCTTGAAGATGTGAATGTGGTGCATGTCCTGTCCAGAGTACATCATCAAGAAACAAATCAATAGTCACTGCCCCTTTTTCTTCATCGCCCCCTCACCGCCTCCTTAGATCTTTCCATCGCCCCCAGGGGGGTGGCAATGCCCACTTTGGGAATCACTAGGCTAGATCTTTGGATATACCAAAAGCATCAAAAAGGAACATATGAAGGAGGTTAATACCCTAGAACAGGAGATTGCTCAACTGGAAAAGGATTATATAAGAGTGAGTTCAGAAGACAAAAACAAGAAATTTGGTGAATAAAACAGAAAAGTTGATTTTAAGATCTAGACAGTATTATCAGCTGAGGAGAGGACCCATAAAGTCTGGCAGGTGAGGGCGGAAGAGGCCTCAAGAACAATTAATGCGATTCAAACGGGAAGGCAAGATCTCATATAAACCAAAAGAAATAAACAGTACATTTGGAAGGTTTTACAAGAAATTGTATAAATCAGATTCAAGGGGTGATCCTACCAAAATGGACGATTTCTTGTTTTCATTGGACCAACCAAATTTGGATCAGGAAGATTGAGAGGGGCTGAGTGGCCCTTTCTCTATAGAGGAGATTGCATGAACCCTGAACTCTTTTCAGGCTGGCAAATCACCAGGAGAGGCTGGTTTCCCCGCCGAGTTTCATAAAGAGTTCAAAAATCTTTTAATGCCCCTTCTTATGAAGGTGGTGGATCGGGTGGGTGAGATGCATATCCTCCCGGAGTCTTTCTCAACAGCAATCATCATGGTGATTCCCCAAAAAATGAATCTCATTTTGTTATTAAACACAGATTATAAAATCATTGCAAAAGCACTGGCTACTAGGTTGGCAGAATATCTACTGAAATCGACAAATTCAGATCTAATTGGATTTGTAGAAAGGAGGCAATCAGCAAAGAATATAGTTAGATTGCTTAATATCATGCATCTGGTACAGTTGGGGGTGGATCTGGGAGTGGCCATTTCTCTAGATGCGGAGAAGGCTTTCGATAGATTGGAGTGGGACTTTTTGTTCAAGGTACTGGAGATGTTTGGATTGGGTCAAACATTTATTAACTGGGTGAAGGCACTTTACCATAAACCCCAAGCAAAAATTATTACAAATGGGCAGGTGTCTCCAGTGTTTCCACTGAGCAGGTCCAGTTGGTAGGGATGTCCATTGTCTCCAGGGCTCTTCGTACTGGCAACTGAGCCGCTGGCGGACCAGGTGGATCACAAAATCAACCTTTTTGATGATGATGTGTTAGTGTATATGATAGACCTCGAGGGGATAATTGGTCAGGCTGAAGTCCACATTGGAGGATTATGGGAAGGTCTTGAGGTATAAGGTAAATCTGAACAAAAGTGAAATCATATCTTGGATGAACAGGGATTAAAGACAATATCAACAGCAAAGTTAATTAGGCATTAAGCAAGAAGGCATTAAGTTTTTGGGGATAAAAATAAATAAATAGTCACATAACTTATACAAACTTAATTATCTCCCTTTGCTCTGATATTTCCAGATTTCATAAAATATTATTGGGCAGCCAGGCAAGATTTATCACCTCACTTTGAGGGAGTGCCCACTTTGAGGGAGTTCCTGAGCACAACTTGGACTACACACAGTAGGTGAAAAGATAGCAGGAAAATTTACATACAGAAGGGACATTAAACTAATTTCAAAGAAAACAGATAACCCTACACTTCAGATATTGGATGGAAGGTGGGGATATCTCTTAAAACGAACGCCTTTAACCCAGAACAAGTTAATACCCTTGACTATGGGTAATAAGATCATGGACACCAGGTGCCAGAAAGGGATCAGATGTATCGAGGACTGTTATGAACAAAGGCAGCTCAAGTCATTTGAGTAGTTGAGGAACAAATATGGTTTGTCTAATACAGGTGTCTCCAACTTACAACTGTAATTGGGACTGACGACCTGGTTGTAACTCGGATTGGTCGTAAATTGGATTCACCCACCACTCAAGATTAAATGAGACCATAAATACATTTTTAAAATGATTTTTAATAAAAGAATCTTTAATGAAGAATGTAAACATATGTACAGTACCTTCAATAAAGATAATCCCCAATCCCCATATGAACTTCTAGTATATAATAAAGTCATTGGACTCAGGCCTCGGGGTGCCACAGGAAACGAGGACTTGGGGCTGCCGTGAGGAGTGGGACTTTACGGCTGCTGCAGGAAGCGAGGACTTGGGGCTGCCATGGGGAGTGGGACTTTACAGCTGTTGCAGGAAGCGAGGACTTGGGGCTGCCATGGGGAGTGGGACTTTACGGTTGCTGAAGGAAGCAGGGACTTTGGGCTGCCGCGGGGAGCGGGAACTTCAGGGCTGCTGCCAGGAGCACAGACCACTGTATACAGCACTTTTAATACAAAATATGTACTTGTACAGTAGTTTCAATAAAGATTTAAAAATAAAAATTTGGTCATATGTGTGGGTGGATGTAACTCGCGTAGGTTGGAAGTTGAGGATTACCTGTAGAACATTCTTCTATCTGCAAATAAGATCTTTCTTAAGGGAAAAATTAGGACTGTCTAGGATCCTACCTAGATGTAGTAATGTGGAGATTCTAATTCGACAGGGGAATGTGTGAAAATTTATTTCTCAAATGTATTACAGGTACACAATCCTTTATCCGGACATCTAAAATCCAGAAAGCTCCAAAATCCAACAAGCGGGGAGAGAGATGGCAGCGCATGGCAGATGAGGGGGAGAGACCGGCAGCTTGAGTCAGGTGGGTGGGAGACCGACAGTGTGAGTTGGGCGGGCAAGGTGTGGGGGGGAGATACCGGCAGGGCGAATCGAGAAGGCGGGAGTTTGGCAAAGCAAGTCGGGCGGACAAGGGGGGCAGAGACCGGCAGCGCGAGTCGGGCGAGAGGGAGACCAGCAGTGTGAGTCGGGTGGGCAGGAGACTTGCAGAGCGAGTCGGGTGAGTGAAGGGGGGGCGGGCAGGGAGAGACCGGCAGACCGAGATGGGCTGGTGAGACCGGCAGAGCGAGTTGGGGGGTTAGGGGGGGGAGGGTGGAGAGACTGGCAGCGCAAGTTGGGCTGGCGAGGTGGGGGGAGATGGCAGCGCAACTGGAAGGGGGTGAGGGTGGATACAGCAGCACAATTCAAGTGGGTTTGAATCTGGCTTTTCGAAATCCGGAAAAATCCGAAATTCAGAACACACTATCCTCCAAGGGTACCTGTACATATTCCAAAGTGAGGGCACAGGTCAAGGGAGAGATGGGAGTTGGACTTGGACACAACAATCAATGAAGAGTGGTGGCAAGAACTGTGTCTAGACAGCGTAACTGAAGTAATTAATGCCAGGTACAAGGTGGTGCCTTACAACTTCTTGCACCAGCTGTACCTCACACCACAGAAGTTTCAGAAATTTGCTTTAGGTGTGGTGTGGAGATTGGAACCTTTGTCCACTCCACCTGGCTATGTACAAAGGTGAGATCCTTCGGGGTGGATCTGGGGGACATGCTGAAAAAAATTACAAAGATGGATTTTCCACAAGATCTGGAGTTGTACCTCCTGGGAGATTAGGAGACGCGAGTTTTAAACTGTTCAAATATCAAATTCATTTCATGAAGGTCACCTTGTCGGTAGCCAGGAAATGTATAGAGGTTATGGGGAAGTTCAACTCTTAAATAAATACTACAAGATGGAATATGGAAATGCAGCATTTCCTTGGAGAAAATCACTTACAATCTAAGGAGGAAATATGACACATTCGTTAAAGTGTGGCAACCTTATATTAACTACGTGGGTACACAGATTGACTAGTTTCCCCCTCCTTTCGAAATATGGACACTATAAAAATCTGTCCCAGCAAGGGATGGAGTGAAGTTAAGGAATTGGGACATGGCGCAGGCGAGGTGCATTTTTTGTTTCGTTTTTTAGTTCTTTCTTTTTATTCCTTGCCTGTGCTATTTAGTTAGCTAGGTTGTTTTTTCTTGGGTTTCGGTGGGGGCTGTGAACCCCACTAGTATCTGTATTTGTCTAATTTGTATGATTATATGTTTGGGAGCAAAGGAGGGAGGAGGGGTGATAAATACAGACTCTACGTTACATGAACGTTCAAAAAGATTGTATTGATTGAATTGAAAATTCAATTAAAATATTCAAAAAAAAAGCACAAATATAAAGAACAAAGTAAAGTTGCATCAGTTTCTCTAAGCATGCAAATTACTCCAAACAGAAGTTCCGTTAATGATTGAAATGGAACGGCTACTTCATCTCTGGATTGAAGATTGTAACCAAAAGTGAATAGCACTTCGTACAAAAAAACATTCAAATCAAAGCTTTAAACATCTTTTCGATACTTAAAGAAAATAAATGAACTTGTTGAACTTGAAGGATTTTTATTTAAATATAGATCCTAACATGGAAAGAAGTGTGGTTGTCCGCAGCAATTTAAAAAAAAGCGATCACTAGCTATAGGAAATTGTATAATGAGAAAAAAAAATCAAAATCTATGCAGTCAACTTTTCTAATACTTTTCTAAAAAATAGTTTAGTTATGATGTAATTTTGAAATAAATGAAAAATATCATAATTATTTTTATTAACCTTAACAGTTTTGGCATTAAATGTAGCTAAAAGTTGTTTTTAAAACACATTTTTATGTCTTGATGAACGATCTGAAAGGTTGGGGATTCATTGTAATTATTCCCATTGATACTATTAATTGCTTAACGCAAATTTGTCTTACGCAAGTAAAAATTGGGATGAATTAATCACGTAAAGCAGGGTTTGCCTGTATAGTAATTTTGTCGTTTAAACTGTTTATTCCTAATGTGTATTAGTTTATTAGTTAGGCATTGTAAGAGTAAATCTCAAGCAATCAGAAAATATACTTATCCAGCATTTACCAATCGTCATAGGTGCCAGATATCAGGGTTTATACTATATATATACCTTTGTCCAAGTAAAACAAACACAACTTATCCAATTTCTACACATAACTCAAGTCCTCCAATCCAGGTGAATTTTGGTAAATCTCTCTCCAGAGCAATAAAGTCCTTCCTAATAATCCTCCTTGGGCTTGCTTTCCATTTCCTCCTCTGACCCCTAACTGTAGACCTCTCTCTTAGGGTGACTGCTGTGGGATGGAGGGAATAGGGGGAGGAGGATCTTTAGAGACCAGACCATGGCATGGAATCAGCCCAAAACTGATGTCCAGCCATGCATTCCCAGGAAGAGGGGAGCAGGAGAGATAAACTCCCCTGTGCACATGGGGTCACAGGGTGCGAGAGCAATGACCAAAGGGGGAGGCTCGTTAGATAAATGTCTGCAAAAATTACCAATTAATAGCTAATTAAAAGCTTTATTAAAGGACCAAAATTCATTAAAAATTAAAATGTTATATTATGAGCTATGCCTCTTAAAATTATTTTTTTCATTTATTCAATTGTCGGGGAATATTCTTGGGGTGAATTTGGGTCGGTGATTTTTCCATCGTTGAATTTTCATCAATGAATTTATCAGAGGTGAATTGATTTTGGTGAATTTACCATAACCTAATTCTCCAAGTGGAGTTTTGAAAATTGCCATATCACATAGCCACTTTTATATTCTGTGCCCTAACTTATGAAAGCAAGCATGTCTATATGCCTTTTTCACTATCCTATCTACCTGTTCTGCTACTTTCAAGGAACAATGGACTTAACCACAAGGTCCCCTTGTTCATCAAAATTTCTTAATGTTTTATCATTTAACGTACATGTCCCACTTTTTAGACTTTTCAAAACAAATTACCTTGCACTTGTTGGGATTAAATTCCATCTGTCAATGCTCACTCCAACTTTCCAAATTGCCTACATCCTGCTGTAAAACATTGAAAACTGTTGTTTTCATCTACTCCAGATCTACTTTTGCCAAGTCCTCCGATGCTATTGAAATCAGCCTTTCACTAATTCATGACCTTAACTTGAGGACCAATCTCAGTCCTCCCCAGATCTACGTTGAGATACTGTTTCTAAAATATTCCCTCACTAAACACTTCCACTATCTGCCCAGCTTCATTTCATAAGATATGGTACTGCTCCAAATACAGGATATTCAATCTAAAAATCAGAGTTAGAATGTATTATCATGAACAATCACAAAATTTGTTGTTTTGTGGCAGCATTACATGTGCCAAATTGCTATAAATTACATTTAAAAAATAAATTAGTGCAAAAAAAGAGAAAATGTTGTCACTTGATTCATACATGTCAACTTTTAACCTTGCTAAGAGGAAGGGGTTTTGAATTTTTTTCCCTCCTTTTTCTTTTGGGTTTTTTTTAGTCATTAAATTTTACTTCATTGACATGAATGTGCTCTGTATTTCCTTATTATGAGAATATTTGTAATCTTCTTTCAAATCTTGTAGCACATTGTATGATTGTTTATACTGTAAAATATATTTTAAAAAGAAGAGAAAGTGAAGTAGTATCTGTGCTTTATTGTCTATTCAGGAATCTGATGGCAGATTTCTATTCTATGATCCTAATAGGTAGTGAAACCTCCTTCTTTTTTTGCATTCCCCTCTATCCTGTCTGATACTTGTATACCCCAAAATATTAAGCTGCCAATTTCCTCAACCATGTGTTCATAATGGCAATAACATAAGAACATCATAATTCAAAGTGCTCATCTGTGCTCACAGCTCATTTAACTTACCTGTGAAGCTAAGGAAATACAGTTGAGTCTACCAGCCCTTCATGCCTGCCTTTGTCTGCTCTGCCCACGTACCTTGCTTAATTGATTTACTTCTCATATCTGTTACATTGCAATTACACTTTCCATCCCTCTGGCAAATTAAAGTGTTATACAAATGTATACTTTAACAGCATGGAGACAGGCAATTTGACCCAATTTGTTCATGCTGACCAAGTTATGTACCATTAGTTCAAACCCTCTAACCAAGCAAGCAAGCCGACTTACAAGGATATTGCTCATCCTACTCCCTCTCCAGTTTAGCTGCAACCCATCCTTCTTGTGCACTTCCATCCTGTCTAGAAACACTGATCCAAGTATCTAAAACTGTCCTTCATGCACCAGCTCTTTAGCCATTTGACCTATCCTCTTATTTCTATCTTCAATAGCATGTTGCATAGGGAGTGATCCTGAGTTCCTGCTTTTTCACCTTCTGACTAACTCCCTAAATTCATCTTGCTGCATCTTATCTCTTTGTCTTTGTTGATGTGCACTACAACCTCTGGTTAAGACTTTCCCCTCCATAACTGTGTATCGTTGCCAACTGTTGCGCCACAACATTGTACACCTGTTCAAGAGGAGAATAAACAAGCACTACCTACTGCCCTTCATGCCTGGTAGTCAGCCATCTGCTTAATTTCTGTTCCTTCTGCATGACCAAATTGCTAAACATACGATTCAAGACATTTTCCATAACCCAGATGCATCTCCAGCTGTTCTTCATGGTTTGACAGGAGCTGCAGCTGGACACCTTTCCTGATCTCTTGAATTCTATAGGAGGAGCATACCATTACTTTAATTTCCATATCCTTAATTATAAGTCTCTTCCTTTAAAAAAAACACATCGACCTCAACAGCAACAACTTAACCTCAAAGCCCCTTTGAAAATAGATGTTCCTACTTAATCTACCTCTTGTTTACTGTTAATCTCATATTGGGGCAAGTACTGATCACCTGTCATTTATGTGATCACTATCTTGTGTGTCTTGGTGTGAAGCAACTCCTCAATTTTATATATCAGCCTCATTTTAAATATCCCCATGGTTTCATCCCTCCCTATCTCTGTAATTCCTTTAGGTCTATAATTATTCAAGTTGGATGCCCCCTTCTGATTCTGGCCTCTTGCTCATCTTCAAGTTTAATTATTATACCTAAAACCTGCACCTTATTGCTAGCTCTATATCTTTCCTTCTTCATTTAAGCTGCTCCTTACAATTTAGCTCTTTGGCCAAATTACATGAATTCTTCTGAAGCACCCGAGGATATTTCTATCTCATTGAACACAATACAACCAATAAAGCTTGTTGCTGTTGGACGAAAACATCATTGAAGTTTGGACACACAGTTTGCACTACAGCAGTGATATTGGGAGAGACACCAAGATCACAAATGAAAGGTTGGGTTTTGCACAATTTTAATGTGAAATTGTGTCCCAAAACCTCCAGAAATGGTTTTGGCCATAAAGTGAAAATAGGCACTAAGTGAGCGGTTTGCTAAAAGATTCGCCATTTAAAAATCTGGTTTTAGTGTGCAAGTTTCATAGAATCATAGAACATTACAGCACTGAAAACAGGACTTTCAGCCTTTCTAGTCTATGCTGGACTATTATTCTGCCTTGCCCCACTGACCTGCACTCTTTCCATATCTCTCCATACCCCTCCTATCCATGTACCTGTCCAAACATTTTTTAAATGTGAAAATTAAGCCCGGATTCATCACTTCAGCTGGAAGCCCATTCTATACTCACTCCACTCTCTGTCTGAAGAAATTCTCCCTAAACTTCTCCCCTTTCACCCTTTACCCATGCTCTCTTGTTTGTATATTACCTAACATCAGTGGAAAAAGCCTACTTGCATTTACTCTATATATATCGATCATAATTTTATATGCTTCTATCAAATCTTCCCTCATTCTTCTATGCTCAAGAAAGTAAAGTCCTAACATTTTCCTGTAACTCAGTTTCTCAAGTCCTAGCAAGATCTAGGAAATCTTCTCAGTATTCTTTCAATGTTATTGATATCTTTCCTGTAGGTAGGTGACCAAAACTTCACATAATACTCCAAATATGTTAATTTCTGATAACTGGATTTCAAAAGGAAAGAAATACAAGAAATAAAACACAAAGAAATCAAGATGATCATGACTAGAGGTGAGCCAATGTTGTTCCTTTATTTATGCATAAGTGGTAGGGAAGTTATTGAAGCAAATTCTATGGGACAGGATTGATGGACATGTGTAAAGATAGGGAGAGTCAGTATGGCTTTGTACGAGGAAAATCCAAATCCCATCGTTTGATTGAGATTTTGAGGAAAGAGCAAAGAAAATTGATGATGGGGAGGGCAGTGGACATTGTCTATGTGGATTTTAGTAAGACATTTGACAAGATGCAACATAGTCGGCAAATTTAGATGGTTAAGGAAAATGGAATCCAAGGTGAGTTGGAAAGTTGGTTCTAAAAATAGCTTATGTAGTCAAGAAGGTGCACCCACATCTCTATTTTCTCAGAAGACTAATGAAGTTTGGCCTGAACCCTTTGCCCCTCAACAACTTCTAAAAGTGCACCATCTAAAGAATACTTGCTGAATCCATCAGAGTGTTGTATCGAGCTGCTCCGCTCAAGATTGTAAGAAGCTACAGAAGTTAGTGAATATAACTCAGAACATAATGCAATTATCTGAAGGATCCATTACACCCCTTATGCACCTCTTCTCCTTCCTCCCCATCAGGCTCCTAAATGAACCTCATAGTAGTGCTGTAAAACTGCTCTTGCTTGGTGCTAATTGATTTTGCTTTTCATTGTTATCCTGTACTCTGTAATTGTACTCTTTACATGGTTAGCGATAGCCTTTTAGTTTGCTCACACTGTTCTTATAATAAATAAACTTAAAACGGTTATAGGAGGCAGAGGGTAGTGGAAGGATGCTTTTCTGATTGGAAGTTTCTGACAAGTGGTGGAGCCTTCCATGCAATATACCTTTTAGTTTGCTCACACTGTTCTTATAATAAATAACCTTAAAACGGTTATAGGAGGCAGAGGGTAGTGGAAGGATACTTTTCTGATTGGAAGTTTCTGACAAGTGGTGGAGCCTTCCATGCAATATACCTTTTAGTTTGCTCACACTGTTCTTATAATAAATAAACTTAAAACGGTTATAGGAGGCAGAGGGTAGTGGAAGGATGCTTTTCTGATTGGAAGTTTCTGACAAGTGGTGGAGCCTTCCATGCAATATACCTTTTAGTTTGCTCACACTGTTCTTATAATAAATAAACTTAAAACGGTTATAGGAGGCAGAGGGTAGTGGAAGGATGCTTTTCTGATTGGAAGTTTCTGACAAGTGGTGGAGCCTTCCATGCAATATACCTTTTAGTTTGCTCACACTGTTCTTATAATAAATAAACTTAAAACGGTTATAGGAGGCAGAGGGTAGTGGAAGGATGCTTTTCTGATTGGAAGTTTCTGACAAGTGGTGGAGCCTTCCATGCAATATACCTTTTAGTTTGCTCACACTGTTCTTATAATAAATAAACTTAAAACGGTTATAGGAGGCAGAGGGTAGTGGAAGGATGCTTTTCTGATTGGAAGTTTCTGACAAGTGGTGGAGCCTTCCATGCAATATACCTTTTAGTTTGCTCACACTGTTCTTATAATAAATAAACTTAAAACGGTTATAGGAGGCAGAGGGTAGTGGAAGGATGCTTTTCTGATTGGAAGTTTCTGACAAGTGGTGGAGCCTTCCATGCAATATATGTCAACAACATGCTTATGAATTTATGAAGAATGATTGTTAAGCTTGTGGATTACTCAAAAATTTGTGTTGCTGTGGAAAGCAAGGAAGGCTATCTAAGGCTACAGTTGAGTATATATCATATGAAGTTGGACAGATGTTGGTAAATGGAATTGAATCCCAGAGAGTGTGAGGTGATATATTTTGGGAAGTCAAATCAGGAAAAGATATAGTAATGTTAGGACACAGAATCAGAACTTGTTGTTCAAATACATAGTTCTCTGAAAGTGGCAACATGGGTAGCATAGAAAACCTGTGCATAGAATACAAAAGTTGGAATATTACTTTGCAACTTCATAAAATGTTGTTTAGATCATGCTTAATGTATTGTGTGGCAAGCTATAGGAAAGATGTGGGTGTGCCACAGAGAATATAAAAGTGAACTACCAAAATATGTTGCCTGGATTGGAGGACTTCAGCTATGGGGAGAGATTGGATAGGCTGGATTTGTTTTCAATTGAACAAAGCAGTCTGAGCAAGTGGGAAGAACATAAGAGGCAGATGTAGAGCAGATAGCATGAATCTTGCTTCCATGGTAGGAGTTTCAAAAATAAGAGCCCATGAGTTTAAGAAGAGAGAATGGAGTTTTAAAGTGGATTTGAGGGGAGAGATTTTTTAAAAAAGCCCGAGTATAGGTATACCCTGCTTTACGAATACTCGAATTACGAAAATTTGTTTTTATGAAGAAAGCCATGTTTGCTTTTTCGAAAGGATTTGAATGAGTTTTGAATGGGTTCTTGCTTTTACAAAAATAGCCTCCAATAGTAGTGATTGGGTCTTTGTTTTACGCCATTTCAGCTGATGAAAAGTTTCCTAGGAATGCTCTAGTTTCGTAAAGCGGGGCACACCTGTAATTGATTTTTGATGGAATCGAATAATATCACTACATTTTAAAAAACACTGAAACTTGCCTCAAAGAAACAAGGGAGCCATTGTATGATAAAGACCTAATGTGGGTAAATGACATTAGAGTAGATGGGCAAAAATCTTCAGCACAGACACAATGGGTTGAAAGGCCCATTTCTAGGCTGTACAACTCTGATAGATCAACTATTAAAAAAAGAAAGCCAATTATTTCCAATCTACCAAAAACACTTTTATCAGCAACAAAGTATCGCTTATCTGACTAAGTGAAGCTCAGGATTTTACAATCTTAAAAGAATCATTCATCAGGATACCACAAGATTATATACACTTTATCCTTCAGTAGAACAATGCATTGTGACTTACATACTGCAAATATTCATTATCTACAACAGCATACACCTCTGATGGCTGGAAACCCCACAGCAAATCCATAACCAATCTATAATTATATAATTTCTTGATACAATGTTTGTCATTGCAAAATGAAATATCTTACTGCAAGTATTGCCATAGGGGGCTTCTTGGAAAAGAAAATTAATTCAGTGACTGGGGTTTAAGACCATTACCTCAGTCAAATGCTTGTTTTGAGTTGGCATGATTGATTGGAAGGTCAGTTGTTTATTTCCTGCTTTTAAAGCTGCATCCTTCCTAGCTTGTTCCAGAAGAAGTCTTGCTCGCTCTTTAAGTTCTTCTTGCCTTGTTGTTATCCTCTATATAAAAAAAAGAAATATATTAAATCTATTCTGTAATTCACATATCCAGGAGTATTATTCTTTTCTCTCCTATGAGAGGATTATTAAAAATATGTTTGTCATTATAGTGAAAGAATACTAACATTTATCCGTATGCCTTTGGACAATTTACCCCATCTTATAACAGTTTTGTTTTCATTGCAGCATTTTTATACTCTCATTAAATGGTTGAGAGCATCCATCTATTTATTTATTTAATAGAACTCCAAAATCTATGCAGCACAGTAGTCATGAAAGGTGAAATCAATCAAAGAAAATTAAACGTTGAAGTGATGATGGCCTCACACTATATAGATTTTATAAATGTGCCATCTAGAACAAATTTCCGATTTGTTCAATATTTTGCATATTGAAAATGTGCAATTTGAGAGTGAAATGGAATTGAACTTCAGCATACTTGAGTTCATTTGCAAAGCAGACTAGTTTAATCAAAGCTGAAGGTTGAAAAATGGAACACTCCTGGTCTAGGCTTTCTGAGGAGTGCGGCAGGCATATCCAGTATCCCACATGTACCACTGACCCTCATTTAATATTTGGAACTTCAACCCTACTAAAAAACTGATAGAGAAGAAAACTAATCGCAAGAGAAAACTGGCAAGAAACATCAAAACAAACACCATCACGTCTATGGATGTATAAAAAAGGAAGAGGGAGGCTAGGGTAAGCGTTGGACCCCTTGTAGGTGAGACAGGGTCATTTAGATTTACAAGATTGGATACCAAGGTTGGTTGGCTTTAATTACAAGGAGATGCTGGATAGGTTGGGATTTTATTCCCTGGAGCACTAGAGACTTGATAAAAGTTGGTAAAATCAGGAGGGGCATAGACCTTAAGATGTGGGAGTAGGTCTGAGCCATTCGGCCAATCAAGTTTGGTCTGCTGTTCAAATCATGGCTAATATATTTTTCCTCTCAAACTCATTTTCTTGTCTTCTCTGCATACTTTTGACACCCATACGAATCAAGAATACATCAACCTCTTCTTTAAATAAACCCAATAGTCTGGTCTCCACAGCAGTATATGGCAATGAATTTCAAAGATTAACTACCCTTGAGCCGAAGAAATTTCTCCTTATCTCTGTTTTAAATGGTCATCCTTTTATTCTGAGGCTGTGCCCTCTGGTTCTAGACTCTTCCACAACTGGAAACAAATTCTCCACATTGGGAAGAATGTTAGCAGGTGTCCCTCCCATCAATGGGAATTACCAGGATAGTTGTCTAAAAAAGGCTCACAAAATCAGTGATGACCTCCACCACCGACTCCCGTCGGTAAAGAGATATAGGAATATCAGAGCCACCAGACTGAGAAACAGCTTCTTCCCATGGGCAGTGAGGTTACTGAATGACTGATGATCTGCTCATATAAATTGTCCAAGACTCAACTATTAATTGAACAATAATATTTATTTATTTTAATTTTGTATACAAGTACTGTGACTGTGCATATGTATAATTTGTCTGTATGTGTGTTATGTCTGTGTGAGTGTGTTTGCAGTGTTTTGAAACGATGACTGGAGAATGCTGTTTCGTCTGGTTAACCTTGTACAGATGTTAAAAAAATTTGTACAGGTATACCTTGTTTTGAATAGCATGGGTTTTGATCCAAACAATTTATAATTTTAATATAGTAATAACCAAAAATTGTAAAATGTTATTAATATTGCATTACCAACAGTGGTGCAATAATTTAACTATGCTTGCCGTTCGGCTGCATTCATTCAACTTCATTATTGTTTAACTTGTTTTAGTATCGCTCTAGATTCTGAGCAAGAAGGCCGTAGCTGCTCTGTAATACAGGTATTCTAATTGTGTTGTATAAAAATCTACCCTTGCAAACAATATGAGCGGAAAAAGGAAATGTGACGAAGATGATACACATAATAAACGTAAATGGCTAACATTGGAAAATAAACTGGAAATTATTAAACAACATGAAGATGGCGCATCATTTGCTAAAATAACATGAGACAAAGGCATGAATGAATCATCTGTTCAAACTGTAATCAAGAATAAAGATAAAATTAAAGAACATGGAATGGCAACATCATCTTATATGACTAAAGTGATTTTTAGACATATAAGTTCTGCAATGAAAAATATGGAATATCTTTTAATGATCTGGACTGAAGATTATAACCAGAGAAGAATTCCATTAAGTCAAATGACAATTCAAGCTAAAGCAACAAGCCTCTATTGGACATTAAAAGAAAATGAAGGAAACGGAAATGAAGGGGAAACTTTTTCAGCAAGTCATTTTACAACTTAAAAAACGCATGGGTCTCCATAATGTTTGAATTACTGATGAATCTGCGAGAGCTGATAGTGATACAGCTGCAAGCTTTCCGACTGAACTAAAAGAAGTGATTGACAAGAAGGCTACGAAGATAAGCAAATTTTTAATGTTGATGAAACCGGATTATTTGGAAAAAGATGCAATCATGCACTTTTTTAGCTGAAAAAGAAAAATCTCAACCAGGCTATAAAGTTTCAAAAGACCGATTGACACTTCTACTTGGCAGAAATGCATCTGGGGACTTCAAATGAAAGTCTCTGTTTGTGTACCATTACAAGAATCCAAAGGCTCTTAAAGGCTATGCAAAAGTGCACTTCCTGTATATAGTGATCAAATAGAAAAGCCTGGATGACAAAACAATTGTTTGAAGAATGGTTCACAACCTATTTTTGTACTGCAACTGAACATTACTGCAGAGATAATAACTTGGATTTTAAATTTTTATTGTTATTTGACAACTCACCAACTCATTCAACTGCTATACCACTCTACCATTGAGAATATACTTACCTAAGGCATCTCAGTGTGGCGTGGGAATTGTCTTGTATTTGACTGTAAAGCACTTCAACGGGTGGTGAAAACTGCCCAACGGATTATCGGCATCCAATTGCTCACCAAATAAGAACATCTATCACAGTGATTCTCAACCTTTTTCTTTCCACTCACATACCACCTTAAGTAATCCCTATGCCATAAGTGCTTATGATTAGCAAGGGATTGCTTAAGGTGGTATGTGGGTAGAAAAAAATTGAAAACCACTGTTTTAATCGTACTAATTAACTCATTATGTACATGGCTTCATAACTCTGAAGGAAATGGGCCAATGACAACTTTTCTAAAGCAAAATATTTCACTAACAATTGGGTCTAGAGCAATGATTCTCAACCTTCCCTTCCCACTCACGTACCACCTTAAGCAATCCCTGACTAATCACAGAGCATCAAGGGCATTGGGATTGCTTAAAGTGGTATGTGAGTGGAAAGAAAAAGATTGAGAACCACTGATCTATCAGGAACGCTGTATGGTTATTAGGGCAAAGAGCATCATCAAGGATGCATCACACCCAAATTATGGAGTTTTTACTCTTCTTTCATTGGTAGATGCTACAGGAGCCTTCGCTCTTGAACCAGCAGACTCAAGAGGAGCTTTTTTCCCCAAGACTGTGATCCTGCTGAACGTTAAATCCCAGCGCTGAGTGGTACTGCACTCACATTGTACTGTCAGTCCTTTCTAATTTTTTTTCTTGCTGAATGTGCTTCTTTTTATTTGTACGTAGTTATTCGTAGATAGCACTATTTTTAACTTCTGGTTAAATGCCAATTGTATTTCATTCGCTTGTATTTTATGTGGCAAAATGACAATAAAGTTGAATCTAATCTAATCTATTTCTGTGTTGAATGAAAATGTCAAAATAATTTTTTTGCCACCAAACACAACCTCATTGCTGCAGCCCATGGATCGGGGAGTCATTGCCATGTTCAAGGCTTATTATTTGCAATGAACATCTTTTCAAGCCATTAAAGCTACAACAGGAGAAAATCCCATAACTTTAACAGTTTTGGAAAGATTATAGCATCAAGAATGCAGTTGGCCTCGATTTGGATGAAGCACAAAAAAGATTTATTATGATAGCCTTAGCTGTAGCAAAAAAATGTATAATATCAACCTGGAAATCAGAAGAGAGCCTGAGAATACAGCAATGGTACATAGAAATGAATAAATGTATTCCGTTGGAAAAAATAACATATAATTTAAGAAATAACATCACAATATTCGAACAAATTTGGGACTGTACATGGAACACAACAGAGAGGGCTACCGCGGACCTCCACCCCCTAAAATGACAGAATGAGAAGAAGACGAAATGAACTGACCCAGTGTGTAAAAGTAGATGACACAATTGTCTTGTTTATTTTCATTGTGTGATGACATTGTTTAATGGTTTTATTGTATCGTATATGTTGAACGTTTAGTGGGGGGAGAGGGGAGTGGGAAGGAGGGAGGGAAGGGAGGGGGAAAAAGGGGAGAAAAATGACACTGTGTATATTCAAGAGGGAAATGTTTATGTGTATTTTGGTCAATATGGTTCATAGTGTGGGAAAATTAAAAAAAATTAAAAAAAGAATGCAGTTGAAAACATCAGTGAATTGAATTTTGAAGTGACTGCAAGCAACATGAGAGCATAACGCAAATGATATCACAAACTGAATATCATAAATTGAAGCACAAATTAAAACAGTCTCTCAAGACATTGTGGAGCTTGGAAAAGATCTGGGATTTGAAACTTTGGACTGTGATGATGTAAACCAATGCATTAATTCCCATTCAAGTGAACTTGATGATGAAACTCTCAATGAAATGGATCAACAATGTTTACATGAAGATCATCAGCAAAATGAAGATGCTAATGAAGAATTAACCTTAGAGGAATTATCAACGTTTATTGGAATAATCAACGAAGCTTGCAATTATCTTATGGATGAAGAACCGAACATCGAGAAGCATTAGAGTTTGGCAAGAATTGTAAAATGTTATTCGATGTTATTAAGATAAGCATGATGAAAAAAGACGAAAGAAGTGTAAACAACATTAGACAAATATTTTCTTAAATAAACAATGTTCCCTTATTGCTAATAAAGATCTTTGTCATTTTTCAGTTTTGTATATTCCTTTCAAATATTTTATGCACATGTTTGCATAAGAGTTCTAGATAAAAGAATAAATAATTATAGGATTGGAACATATTACATTAAAGTACATTGCAATAATGCTTTGAACAGTGTAGATTTCCATAATACTGAACTTGTTTGGAACATATTTAATGCTGCTAAGTGTGAGGTGCTTCAATGGAATTTAATGCTGATAAGTGTGAGGTGCTTCATTTTGGTAAGAAGAATCAGAACAGGACATACGTGATAAATGGGAGAGCATTGATGAATACAGAAGAGCAGAAAGATTTAGGTGTAACGGTACATCGTTCCCTGAAGGTAGAAACTCACGTGAATAGGGTGGTGAAGAAGGCTTTTAGTATGCTGGCCTTTATCAATCATTGCATGGAATATAGGAGTTGGGAGGTGATGTTGAGATTGTATAAGACGTTGGTGCGGCCTAATTTGGAGTTCTGTGTGCAGTTCTGGTCGCCTAATTATAGGAAGGATACAAACAGAGTGGAGAGAGTGCAGAGAAGGTTACCAGAATGTTACCTGGGTTTAAGCATCTAGAGTATAGGGAGAGATTGGACAGATTAGGTCTTTATTCTTTGGAGCATAGAAGGTTGAGAGGGGATTTGATAGGAGTATTTAAGATTATGAAAGGGATAGACAGAGTGGATGTGGATAGACTATTTCCATTAAGAGGAGGAAAGATTAAGACAAGAGGACATGAGTTAAGAATTAAGGGGCAGAGGTTTAGAGGTAACATGAGGGGGAACTTCTTTACTCAGAGAGTGGTAGACGTGTGGAATGAGCTTCCGGGAGAAATAGTGGCGGCGGAGTCAATTGTATTATTTAAGAAAAGGTTGGACAGGTATATGGATGAGAAGAAGATAGAGGGTTATGGGCATTGTGCAGGGAGGTGGGACTAGAGAGGGGTGTTTGGTTCGGTGCGGACTAGAAGGGCCTAATGGCCTGTTTCCGTGCTGTAAATTGTTATGTTATTATGTTATTATGTATTAACCATGTTATACAAGGAATGCCTATACTTGAACAAGTGTGAAGTGATATGTTTTAGAAGTCACATGGGGTAGGAAATACACACGAAATGAATGCTGATGAAAAAGGAAGCTCGCAGTTCAAGCCAATAGTTCCCGCAAAATGGACGATACGGTGGTGATGGATGCGTGAGGCATGTTTGCCTTTGGAGGTCAAAGCAAAGAATACAAAAGTTGGGATATTATGTTGCAAACTTTTCAAAACACTGATTGGGGAATTATGTGCCGATCTGGTCACCACACTCTAGGAACGATGTGGAGACACACAGGAGATTGGCGTTGTTGAAATCTGAAGTAACAAACAACCTGCTGGAGGATTACTAAGGGTCCAGCAGCATCAGTAGGAGAAAAAGAATTCAAACCATAGATTACTACAGCACAGAAACAGGTTCTTTGGCCCAGCTAGTCCGTGCCAAACTATTTTTCGCCTTGTCCTGTCGACCTGCATCTAGACCATAGCACTTCATACAAAAATTGTCAACATTTCAGACTGGAACACTTCATCAAGACATATGATTTTGATGAATAGTTTGGTCCAAAACTTTGACAACTTTTTTTTTAACCCATTGACACTGATTCAACCCATGAGTTCCTCCAGCAAATTGTTTTTTGCTAGGAAGGATGCAGTTGCACTGGAGAGAATACAGAGGAGATTGATCAGTGTTACCTGGTTTAGACGATTTGAGTTATGTGGAGAAATTGGATAGGATGGTTTTGTTTTTTCTGCAGTGAAGTAAACTGATGGATAACCTATTTGAGGTATATAAAAAGTTAAGAGGTAGATAGAATCTTTTCCCATGGTAGGGATATCACAAACATAAGCATAGATTTAAGCCTAGAGGATGGAGTTTTAAAGGGAATCTAAGAGGGATTTTTTAATTCAAACATGGGGAATTGTTACCTGGAATGCAGTGCCAGAGAATATGGTAGAATCAGATACAACCACTATATTTAAGAGACATTCAGACAGGCAATTAAATAGGTAATTAACCAATAGAGACAAATGTGGTTAGTGCAAATGGGTAAAAAGGATAGCAAGGAAGGGTGGGCTGAAGGGCCTGTTGTATTTCTCTTTGACTGTGAGGTGATCAATACATTCTGAATCGATCGAGGAATTGAGAACCACAGAGAAAAGATATAGGAAAGGTGTTGAGGCCTAGGACAGATGAGCTGTGATCATATTTAAATATGGGCTTGAGGGGACAGGTAGCTTTTTTTTGTGGGGCAGTATTCAATAGATGAAGCCTACTACAAAATAATGTTCAAAGGTAGACAAATTAAATAACATTGCAAGAATATAAATCAATAAAGCAAATCCAATTGCCTATCTTTTTTCCAATGAACAAGTCAGATGCTTAAGAATGGGGGCAGAAGTACTTATGAATATTGATTTACAATTTTCCAATCAGGCCTAGAGACTCTGTCCCACATTCTATGCAAAACAACACAGTGTAAGTATTCTCATGTTATTTAATGTTGTTTTATTTAAAAGATTGATTTCAGGATTTAAACTGGAGAAAACAATGAACTACTGAATAAAATGATTCTGCACTGAACTAAGCCTGAAACAATAGTAGCTATTCATGTCCAGACAAGTTACTTGGAGCTTTTTAAGCAAAATAAAGAAATAAAATTGGGACTGGGGGTGGAGGGAATAGTCAAGCAATATATTGACAGGGTTTCATTCAATTTATTTTATCGTAAGTTTGTTATCATATTTCATCACTACTAAGCTTTAAGGAGAACACACATCTCCTCTGGAATCTCCTGTTCAATCTCTGAAGCACCTTAATAAAGTGTCAGTGCATGCTTAAGAGTCTACTGAACAAATTTTACAAGTCTTGTCAGACTCTACTTAATTTTCATCCATTAACACAAGACGTATGGGGGTTGTAGGTTAATTCGGATATTTGGGCAACACAGGAGTGTGGGCCAGAAGGGCCTGTTAATGTGTTGTATGTCTAAATTTAAAAAACAATATCAGCTAAACTCTTTTAATCTACTGGTGACAAGTGGTCGGAGAAATAACAGCACAAAATGAACAACAATAATGAGTATTTTTTTTCCTGTTAATTATTGAATGATACAATTATCTCCATTGTCTTGATCATAAAGGATTAATTATCAACTTTACCTAAATTTAGTTCATCGTGCTAAAATTATTGCTAAATCAATGATCATCAAAAGGGGATTGTCAAAGGGAGAACTAAACCATTTTTGACCAGCAGTTATTTCAAAGTAAAAGGGTACTTTAAACATTGGGTGCTGTCTACCTCTTGAGGTTGCTTATTAGCCCAACTTTCTCAAAGCAGGCAATCTGTTCTGTCTGTGAAGACTGCTAACAGTCACATTGGTTGTGCTTTTTTTTTATTTCTAATTAGTAGCAACTAATTGTGAACTATTTTATTCTACCAAATTAGGCAGTTAACGCTAACAAATACTATGAAGTTGTATGTTTCATTTATTTGTTTGATGGCTAAAGTCTGTCAAAATTTAATGTGGACCAACACAGCTCTTTTTCTAAAGGAGACACTACAAAATGCATCAAGTCACTGTTCAGGATTCAATTCCATCTGACATTGCGCTGCCCAATTTATGATCTGAATAATATAATCTGTGGCCTCAGATTACATTCAACACCGCCAATTTTCCTGCTATCAGTAAATTTACAAATCACATCTCATAATCTTGGACATGAAAGTATACAACAAAAAACAAGGGTCCAATCAGTATCACTATGGTGTACCACTCAACAAAGGAATCAATATCACTCTCCATCTTCTATTACCAAGGTGATTTTAGATTCACTTTGGTAACTTGCCTTGGACTCCATGGGCTCTCACCTTTTGGATCAGCCTTCTATGTGCAACCTTGCCACAGGCTAAACAAACTCCATGAATGCCACATTAAAAATGCCATCCTCATCAATATATTGAGTTACTCTTCAAAAAATGGAATTAGTCAGACAGGAGCTCCCACCAACATTCTTGCCTTTCCAAGTGTAAATTAATAGAAAATAGATATGTACAATACAGGGCCTTTGGCTCATAGTGTAGAACCAACATAATAACCTATTTTAACACAGCCTAGAATTTCCCCACTCCTTAACCCTCCATTTTTCACAGTACCTATCTAATAGTCTTAAAAAACTCTATTTTACCTGCCTCTACCATTGTTTCCAGGATTGCATTACACGCACCAACCACTTTCTATATGAAAAACGTACCTCTTACGTCCCCCTTGTACTTACTCCCAAGCACCTTAAGACCATGCTCCCTCATATTGGCTATTTCAATCCTGGGAAACAGTCTCTAGCCATCCTCATGATCTATGCCTCATCATCTTGTTCACCTCTGCCAGGTTACCCCTCAACCTCCATTGCTCCAAGGAAATCCTTGCAAAACACCACTGGTCATTGACCTCCTTGCGGTATATGAACCATCAACAACCACTGTTTTCCTTCTTTGGGCAAACCAATTCTGCATCCACAAAGCTAGTCCTCCTTGAGTTCCATGCCTCTTTACTTTCTGAATGAGCCTTGCATGGGGAATCTTATCAAATGCCCTACTGAAATCCATATACACTATATTCACGCTGTACCTTCAATGTTCTTTATTATATCCTCAACGAATTCAATCAGGCTTGTGAGACACAACCTTCCCCTGATGAAGCCACACTGGCTATTCCTTATCAGATTTTGCCACAGTAAATGTTTATAAATTCTGCACTCTAACAACTTGCCCACCAATGATGTAGGACTCGCTGGTCTATAATTTCCTGGGTTATCTCTACTTCCTTTCTTGAACAGGGGAACAACATTTGCAACCTGGTAGTTCTGCTGTCCCCAGTGATGATCTCCAGTATCATCGACAGTGGCTCAGCAATCTCCTCCTTCGCCTTGCGTAAATCTGTTCCTGGTGACTTATCTAACCATGCTTTTTAAAGCTCCAACACATCCTCTTTCTTAATGTCAACGTGCTCTAGCGATTTAGTTCACTTCAGGTCATCCTCATAATTGTCAAGGTCCTTTTCTTTGGAGAACACTGAAGCAAAGTATTCATTATGTGTCTCCAATATCTCCATAAACATGTTTCCACTATGATCCCTGTGGGTCCTATCCTCACACACTTATATTCTTGTACTTTATCTTCTTGTAGAATGCCTTAGAGTTTTCCTTAATCCTATGTGCCAAGGCCTTCTCAAGGCCAGCCCCATCTCAATCTCCAAAGTCCTTCCTGAAGCTATTTCCTGACAATCCTATTACATTTTGGTCTGTAATTTTGCTGCCACTAATGTTAGGCTTTTTGTGGCTGCCTTTCTTGGTATTCTCTAGTCATCTGTATCTCACCCATGCCAGCAATGCAATCTCCTCCATGCCCAACCCCACACTGGTTGGTGGCCCACGATATATCTCATGCCCCCTGTTCAGATATGCAATGGAGCAATGTTAGATCCAGATCTTATAATCTTAATTTTTGCATAATATTTCCAATCAGAGATACTGATTTATCTGGAGTTAAGACATAAAGCATATAAAATTCATTAAATGGCACTTCTATAAAGTAGTAAAATAGGGTCATCATAAATCCCAAAGACTGGATAAAACTTATTTTTCCATATTTGGAGTGTGCACAAATCAGCTGATTCTGCTATTGCTTTGGTTAATGTTAAATGGACTGTGACATTAATTCACCTGATTTGGGCCTGGCAAAGCAAAGTATACATTTGGCTATGTTTCCCGAAATCATTGAACCTGATCTGAAGAGTTCATGACATTATAAACAATATAAAAACATCAATGATGCTTCAGCTTTTCAGACATCTTTTCCAAGAGAGGACTAAAGGACTATCAACAATAGTGACATTGTTGGTGAAAGAACATGTTTTGTCTGGTCAGAGAACATTGATGCTGATGGTCTCCTATATGTGGATTCTCTCTCCCCCTTCCCCACTTTCCTTGGATATAGTTTATGTGGGAGGAGAAGTGCGATTGGAAGCTTAAAAATTAGTTCCTTTCAATATCATTTTACACAGTGCAATTTCTAATCAATGTTCCAGGTTCATTCTGGCAAATAACTTGAGGAAAGAGGAAAGAATTCACTGAATTGCAGACCAGAGTATCTCAAAGCCCTTCCTTTTAAAGCAAACTTCAATCAAACAAGATCAATAAATTCTGAGTCAATTCAGTAATTAATCTGGTGTAACTGTCGATCTCTTACCTTTTCTTCAGTGACCTCTTCTGTTGGTTGGGAAGAGTTCAGCTGAAGCCCAAAGAAGACAAAAAGTAAATGAATGTGTTTCAAAAAAAACTTAACAAAAGAACTTTTGAGAGTAAAATGGAAATCATTAAAAAAAATTAGAATAAAGAATCTTGTCTCTACCTTTTGATTCTGTTGAAGTGAATGATTTAAAAGTGTGCTGACATTTTCTGCTGATGTTTCATTTTCTGAGTCCCGCAACATTGCACGTTTTTTCTTGATGAGATCTGCATCCCTGTTGTAACTGAACCCCAATTTATGGACAGGAGATGTGATGGATCTTGGAACAGGAGAACTTAGCTCTGGACTTCTGCTCTCTTTACGGTCTGAATACTGAAGCTTCTTGTGCTCATGTTCAAATCTGTGACCAGTGTTTTCTGAACTCTTATGTTTATCCGTTATAGTATCTTCAAAAACAAGTGATGGTACTTTATGTTCCTTCTGATCACTGTCATTTGACATGTCACTTAAGACAGTGGTATCTACTTTCAACAGTTTTCTTTTATGAAATGATGGTGGTACTTGTGCTTGTAGTAGTGACTCTTCTGTGCTTTCACTTTTGCTGTTATCTTCCAACATGAAACTTTTCATAGTGCTTTGTTCACAAGAGCTATAATTTTTTGCCTCAGCATCAGTTTTAGTCCATTGTGAGGAAGAAATTGTTGCATTTATATTCAAGTGACCATCAGTCATCTGATGTGCACGTTGTGACTCGCCAACACCATCACTGAAGAATATAACATCTTCCTGAGATGAAGCATCAAGTAATACATTACTAGGATGTTGTGCTGCTGGTTTAATTTCATTGATCTCTGCATAAAATTGCTCCTGGTCAATAGAGCTGTTTGTATCTGTTTCAAAGTTACCAACCTTGTATTGGCTTTTACTACTATTTTCTTCAATCTGCACAACATTTAATTCCTCCCCACTGAAGTGTGCCCTTATTTGATAAAGGTAGGTCATAACAGACAGTTTATCAGGAATGGCCAATAAAACCATATCAGCAGGCTCCAATAATCGTGATATTCCCAAGCTTGCAAAGCCATCGTAAGCCTGTGAAAAATAGCAAAGGCAGTTAGTCATAAGAACTGCATGCAGCTGAATTGTTTGTAACAAATTAAATTATACAAAAGGACATAATTCATTAGGTTCTGTAGTAACAAAGAAGTTTTGATAATTTTATTCATCTCCAATGCTATTTAATGTTCCCAATTGTATTTTCAAGCCATTATTGACAGTAAGCTTTAAATGAGAATTCTGCAATATTTTTGTAAATATTTTCTTTGCTGTTTGAGATTTGCTTAAGGTACCTGGATATTACTAATTTACAAAGAAACAATTGAGTTCAGTATATTTAGAGACTTTGCCAAATTATTGTTTCTTTTCAGCTAGTTTTAATGGATAAATTACACAATCACATTCATGTAGCACACATGCAAGTCAATAACTTAATTTACATTTCTTTTGAGTGTGCCAGAGCTACGAAATTGATATTGGAAAAACTTTGCAGCTGACCCTCAAGGCTAGAAGCCCTTCAAATTAATACATTCCATTCTCACCAATGATTCCAAGGAGAAAAAAAAGAAATATCTAGTATTAGATTGCATACGATTAGGTTATATTTCAGCTATGGGTTATGCCATTAACAGAATTAATAATATTGTAATGCTAACAAATTTTGCTACTGCCCTTGTATCAATTTATGCTTCAAGTTAAACCGATGTTCATAGGTAAAAATGAATCTATTGTTAATAATCCAGAACAATAGGACACATTTTAAAAATATGGAAGAGAAGAACAGATGATCAAGATCAAAGAGGAATATTGAGATAAACTTGTAGGTAATAAAACTACCTGTATTTTCTGTAGCATTTAAAATATTGCTTATAATGTGAAGCATATATTTTCTAAGGCTTTTATAGGACAAAAGAGGATGATGAAAATCTTAGCAATTAATCATAAGGAGGGGTTTAAAGATGGAGATTTTAAAAAGTATACAGGACATTTTTAGACTGCAGGTGATGGTTGAGGAAATGGAAAGGGTGCAAACATTTAAAGGGGGAAGTGAGAATGCAGTTAAGTTTACAGTAAGATCAGTCATAATCTTATTGGATGGCATAGAAAGTTTCAGGGACCTACTCTTGCTCCTGACTCATGGTTTTTTTTAGGAATTGAAGAGGCTTCTTGACAAATAAATTGAGAAATTGAAGAAAAGGGATTATCTAGGGAAAGACAAGGCCAAGATGGCCTTACACAACAGTATTAGAATACGTGGAGAACCCCATGTAGCTCAGCGAAGATAGCAAAGTGATAATGCTTCAGCAGGATGAGTTAAGAACAGCAGATGTTTAAATCAGCTAAACATTATAGAGAGAATAGAAGATTGACAAGGAAAGCTTTAGCACTATCTAAAATGAGGGTGGAAGAAGCAGATGAACAAAGTACCTAAGATGAGAAATCTGTTACAGAGACATAATAGTCCACAGATACCTAAATGTGGTACAAAAAACAATCAACAAATGTAGCAGGTCGAGCAGAACCTGCAGGAAAAGAGGGGAGGAAATGTCGATGTTTTTGATTCAAGATTGATCATGGAGAGGGGAGATAGCCAATATGAGGAGGAAAGGAAAGAAGATTGAGACAGAGACCAATTATGAATTAGCCAACCAGGGAGGAATCAAGGTTAACAGACAGAGTTGAGTGGGAGTTAGTGTTGGGAGACAGAGCCAGGTGATTAATAGACATCCAAGAAAGAGAGGGAGAGAAAAAATGAAAAAAGGGAGAGATAGGCCAGTTGAATGAAGGCAGAGTGAGCGAGGAAAGAAAAAACATATTCACCCAGATGTTACTGAATGTTTGGTATTCTCTGCCAAAGATGGCTGTGGAAACCCAGCTGTGAAGTACATTCAAGAAAGAAATCAACATATTTTCAGACATTAAGAAAATTTAGGTATATAACAAATATGATGATGAAGAATACAATCAGCCATTATATTATTCAAGAGTGGAAAAGATCCTAGTGGCCAATTGGCTTATTGCTGCCTCAATTTCTAATATTACCTTCTTGTAAGGTTAATTTATAGTTTAACAGAACACAAATACAAATCAGTGGTCGCAGATGGATATAATCATATGGACATATGATTTAGGGTGGAGCATGGCTAGTAATAAGATGATGGCTTCATCATAACGAATGGAAATTGTAATTCACTATGGAACATTGTTGGACACTGTCTAACAGAGTGAGACAGTGAAAGAGTTGATACAAGTGTTGGAAAGGAAAAGCAAAATATTGCCTGTAAGAGTTGCATTTGAATGTAAACAGTTTTTTTGTTGTTGACATATTTCATGCCACCTCCTGATAACAGCCATATTGAAGGTGATAGAATGCTTGCTAGAAACCAGATAAGCAATTCAGTTTTGATTTTCCTTTGTTCTGCGAAGATGGAGGGTTTTGAAATAGACCAAAAACTTTTATTGGCTGTTTTAAGCATCATTTAATTATATAGCAAAGTTGTAATAATGTAGTAACCATTTAAGGGTTAATAAACCTTGGAAAACTCAATCCAACTTTAGAACATATTTTTTTCTTGAATGAGTTTCTCTTGGCTCCTTCCTTTTATTTATTGTTGTTAACAACATAATCTGCCTTCATAGCCACAAACATTGGCAATGTCGTGAATATTTTCCTTTATAGTTGCCTGGAAAGACTGCAATGATGTTGATTATGACTCATTCAAGAAAAATTCTGTACTAAAGTTGAATTGATTTTTCCAAGGTTATTAAATCTTGTATTGTTACTACATTATTACAACTTTGTTATAATATTAAATGACGCTCAAAACAATTCTTAAAATGGTCAATAAAAGTTTTCAGTCTATTCCAAGACCCTGCATATTTGCAGAACAAAGGAAAATCAAAACTGAATTGCTTATCAGGTTTCTAGCAAGTGTTTTAGAAACATAGAAACATAGAAGATAGGAGCAGGAGTAGGTCATTCGGCCCTTCGAGCCTGCTCCGCCATTCAATGGGATCATGGCAGATCTTAAAGTTCAGTACCCCGTCCCCGCCTTCTCTCCGTAACCCCTAATTCCCTTATACTGAAGAAATAGATCTAATTCCCTCTTAAATATATTTAATGAACCTGCCTCTACTGCCCTCTGTGGCAATGAATTCCACAGATTCACCACCCTCTGGGTAAAGAAATTCCTCCTCATCTCGGTCCTAAATGGTTGGCTATTATCCTCGAACCATGGCCCCGGGTTCTGGACTCCCCCACCATTGGAAACATCCCTTCCGCATCCATTCTGTCCAGTCCTGCCAGAATTTTATATGTCTCTATGAGATCCCCTCTCAATCTTCTAAACTCCAGAGAGTACAATCCCAAATTGTGCAATCTTTCCTCATAAGTTATTCCTGCCATTCCAGGTATCAGCCTGGTGAATCGCCTCTGCACTCCCTCCATTGCAAGAACATCCTTCCTCAGATAAGGTGACCAAAACTGCACACAATACTCCAGATGTGGTCTCACCAAGGCTCTGTACAGCTGCAGTAAGGTATCCTTATTCCTATACTCAAACCCTCTTGATATGAAGGCCAACATATCATTTGCCTTTTTAACCGGCTGCTGTACCTGCATGCTCGCCTTCAGTGACTGGTGCACAAGAACCCCTAGGTCTCTCTGCACTTCCCTATCTCCCAATCTATTGCCATCAAATAGTAATCTGCCCTCCGGTTTGTATTACCAAAGTGGATAACCTCACATTTATCGACATTGAGTGCATTTGCCATGTATCTGCCCAGTCCCCCAATTTATCCAAATCACACTGCAGCTTCCTGACCCCTTCCTCAGTGCACACAACCCCTCCTAGCTTAGTGTTGTCTGCAAATTTACATCCAACCCTCTCATCTAGATCATTAATGTAAATTGTGAACTGATGGGGTCCCAGTACAGATCCTTGTGGCACCCCACTGGTCACTGCCTGCCACTCAGAAAATGAGCCGTTTATCCCAACTCTCTGTCTTCTATCTGCCAGCCAGTTCTCAATCCACATCAATATCTCAATCCACATCAATACCTTGCCCCCAATCACATGAGCCTTGATTTTTGCATGCCAGTTGTTTATGTGGGACCTTATCGAAGGCCTTTTGGAAGTCCAGGTACACCACATCCACCATCCCCCATCTATTTTACCTGTCACCATCTCATCAAAGAATTCCAATAGATTTGTCAAGCTTGATTTACCTTTTGTAAATCCATGTTGACTCTGTCCGATCCCTTCTCTGCTAGTCATATGCTCCGCTATTACATCCTTAATAATGGATTCCATCATTTTGCCCACTACTGATGTAAGGCTCACCGGCCTATAATTCCTCGCTTTTTCTCTACCCCCCTTTTTAAATAGTGGGGTAACATTTGCTACCCTCCAATCCATGGGTACTGATCCTGAGTCTATCATGTTCTGGAAAATAATTCTTAAAGCATCTGCTATCTGAATGTCCACTTCTTTAAGTAGCCTAGGATGTAGATTATCAGGCCGTTGGGATTTATCAGCCTTCAATCCCTTCAATCTCCCCAAGACCATGTCCTTAGAGATACTGATTTCTTTCAGCTCCTCCCTTGCATTAGTTTCTATGTTTCCCAATATCCTTGGTAGGTTATTTGTATCCTCTCTTGTGAAAACAGAACTAAAGTAAGAATTTAATTGGTCTGCCATTTCCTTATTCCCCATTATATATTCCCCTGATTCTGACTGCAAGGGACCTACTCTGGATTTCACCAATCTTTTCCTCTTGACATATCTATAAAAGCTTTTGCAGTTGGTTTTTATGTTTGCCGCAAGCTTACTTTCGTAATTTATTTTTGCCCTCTTGATTAATCCCTTTGTCCTCCTTTGCTGCATCTTGAACTGCTCCCAGTCTTCGGATTTGGTACTTTTTTTTGGCCAATTGATATGCTCTTTCTTTGGACCTAATACTGTCTCTAATTTCCCTTGTTATCCACGGTTGAGTCACCTTTTTTGGTTTATTTTTATGCCAAACCGGTGTAAACGATTTCTGCAATTCTTCCATTAGATCTGTGAATGCTTTCCATTGTCTATCCACCATTAACCCCCCCCATAAACACCACCCAATTAATCTTACTCAACTCCCGTCTCATACCATCATAATTCCCTTTATTTAAATTCAGGACCTTAGTCTCAGTTTTAATTTCTTCACTCTCCATGTCGAGTGAGAATTTGATCATTTTGTGATCGCTCCTACCCAAAGGGCCTCGTACAACAAGATTGCTGATTAGCCCCATTTCATTGCATAATACCCAGTCTAAAATGGCCTGCTCCCGAGTTGGTTCCTCGACATATTGGTCTAGATAACCATCCCATAAACATTCAAGGAATTCCTCCTCCTCAGTATTTTTACTAATTTGGCTAGTCCAATCTATATGTAAATTAAAGTCTCGCATGATGACAGCTGTTCCCTTATTGCACGCTTCTCTAATTTCTCTTTTTATGCCTTCCCTCACCTCTACTTTACTATTTGGAGGCCTATATACCACCCCCACTAACGTTTTCCGCCCCTTGCTATTCCTCAGTTCTACCCATATAGATTCCGCAGCTTCCGAGTTAATATCCTTCCTGTCAATCGTGTCGGTCCCTTCTCTCACCATCAATGCTACCCCACCCCCTTTTCTTTCTTGCCGATCCCTCCTAAATATTGTAAACCCCGGGATGTTAAGTTCCCAGGCTTGCCCACCTTGCAGCCATGTTTCTGTAATCCCAATCGTCGTATTTATTTGTCTCAATTTCCACAGCCAATTCATCTACCTTGTTCCAAATGCTTCTTGCATTAAGATATAAAGCCTTCAGATTTGCTTTTTTCACCTTCCTTGCTCTTTCTGATTTTTTACTTTTGCTGCCTTACCTAACTTTTCCTATTTTATCTTTCCTGTCCTTTGCCCTATCATACAGGTTTTATCACCTTCAGAATGGCTGTTACCAGGAGACGGCATGAAATATGTCAACAAAAAACTACTTACAGTCAAATGCAAGCATGTAACTAATTTTAACCTTAACAGGTAATATCTTGCTTTTCCTTTCCATCACTTCAAGAATACTATTTGGCAAGTTCAGCAAGTTAATTTCTTCAGTCACAAATACAAGTTAAAAAAAACCCCAACAAATCAAGTATTTCTTTCTTCAGTATTTTTCAAGTAAGAACTCAGTTTCAATGTTCTGATATAAAAATTTAAAACATTTTCAAGAACATTTTCATATCCAGGACCACTTGCTCAGGGTTCTGGATGGGTTTATCCCATTGAGACAGAGAAAAGATGGTAGGAAAATGGAATCATGGTTGATAAAAAGGTGAGGCAGCTATTGAAGAGGAAGAAGAAGGCATACATTAGATTTAGAAAGTGAAAAGCAGGAAGGGTTCGTAAGAATTATATTGTAGCCAGGAGGGAACAAAAAAAGGTCTTAGGAGAGCTCAAAGGGGGATGAGAAGTCCTTGGCATAGGATTAAGGAGAACCCCAAGATGTCTATGAAGGACAGAAGGAGGATGAGAATGAAGATAGGGCTGCTCAAGGATAAAAGAGGCAACTTGTGCCTGGAGATGAAGGAGGTTGGGGAGGTCCTAAATGAACATTTTGCTTCAGTATTCACCAGAGAAAAGGATCCAAGTCAAGGTGAGGTCAGAATAGAACACACTTGGAAAGAGGAACTACTGGATATTCTTAAAAATATTGATGTCACGAGGCCGGACGAGATATACCCCACGGTGCTGTGAGAAGGGAAGGAAGAGATAGCTGGGCATTGGCTATGGACTTTGTATTCTCCTTGGCCATAGGGGAGGTGCCAGATGTTTGGAGAATGGCAAATGTGATCCCCTTGTTTAAAAAAGGTAATAGGGAGAATCCTGGGAATTATAAACCAGTGAGTGATATAAACCAGTGAATTATAAACCAGTGTGCAAACTATTGAAGAAAATTCTTAAGGACAGTATTTATGAGCATTTTTGGAGGTACGGTCCCTCACAAAGTCAGCATGGCTTTCTGAGGGAAGATCATGCCTCACAAGCCTAATTGAGTTCTGAGGAGGTTAAAAAAAATTGATGAAGGTAGGGCAGTAGATGTGGTGCATTTGGATTTTAGTAAGGCATTTGAAAAGGTCCCCTATGAGAGACTCATTCAGAAAGTCATAAGGCATGGGATCCATGGTACCTTGGCTGTCTGGATTCAGTATTGGCTTGCCTGTGGAAAGCAGCGAATAGTATAGAACAGAAAGTCCTCTGTCTGCAGGTCAGTGACTAGTGGAATTCCTCAGGGATCTGTTCTGAGACCCCTGCTCTTTGTGATTTTTATAAATGACCTAGATTTAGAAGTGGAAGTAAGGGTCAGTAAGGTTGAGGATGATACGAAAGTTGAAGGAGTTGTGGATAGTGCTGAGGGCTGTCGGAGGTTACAGAAGGATATAGACAGGATGCAGGGATGGACGGAAAAGTGGCAGATCTAGTTCAATCTGGTTGAGTGTGAGGTGATGCATTTTGGAAAGTCAAACCTGAAGGATGAGTACAGGGTTAATGGTCAGATGCTTAACAGTATGGAAGAACAGAGGGATCTTGGGGTCCAAATCCATACATCTCTCAAGGTTGCTGCGCAGGTTGATAGGATGGTTAAGAAGGTCTATGGGATGCTGGGCTTCATAAATTGGGGGATTGAGTTCAAGTGTTGAGAGGCCATGTTGCAACTAGAAATATATGGCGAGACTACATTTGGAATATGTTTTCAGTTCTGGTCACCTCATTATAGGAATATGTGGAAGCTATGGAGAGGATGCAGAGGAAATCTACCTGGACGTTGTTTGGACTGGAAAATAAGTCCTATGAGATAAAGTTAGCAGAGCTGGGCTTTCTCTCTGGAGTGAAGGAAGATGAAAGGTGACTTAATAGAGATCTAGAAGATTATGAGAGGCATAGGTAAGGTAGACAGCCAGCAACTTTTCCAGGGTGTAAATAGTATACCCCAGAGGACATTTGTATAAAGTGAAGGGAGTAAAGTTTAGGGGAGATATCAGGGGTAAGTTTTTTTTACACAGAGAGTTGTAGGTACTTGAAATACCTTGCAGGAGTAGTGGAGGAGCCCAAAACATTAGGGGCATTTAAGAGATCTTAGACATGAACATGATGAAAGAAAAATAGAGGGTTACAAGGTAGGAAGGTTATAGTTTTTTTTTGTAGGAATCTATAAGTTGGCACAAGATCAAAGACTGAAGTGCCTACACTGTAGTACACTACATTGTAATAGTTTAAAGCATTTATGGAGGTGCAAGAAGGCAAGGAAATGGATAATAATTACATGGACACTGAGTGGTATAAGGAATAGGTTACTCCCATAGACCTTTAAAGGGTGCCACTCAGGTCAATTAGATCATTAAAAGGTTAAAAGCATCCTTCCCTTAATCACCTGAGGGAGAGAAATGGATGACAGGACAAAAACACAAGAGAATGCAGATGCTAGAACCTGGAGCACAAAATAAACTGCTGGAAGATCTCAAGGATCAAGCAGCACCTGCAGAAACAAAAGAATACTTGACTGTTCAGGTCATGATCCTGCATCAGGACTGGAGACTATGTTACACTGTATACTGCACGGGTTAGAGTACAGTATGAGTATTGTACAGGTTAGTACATTACAGGAAAGATTATATGACATTAATCTGGGTGTAGAAGAGATTTACAAAGATGGTGATGGCTCTGGAAATCTTAAGCTATAAGAAAAGATTTGATAAGCTAAACTTTTTTTTGGAAGAGGCTGAGGAAAGACTTAATAGAGGTGTATAAAATTATGTGGGATTGAAATACAGTAAATGAAGAAGCACCGACTTCTTTTCCATGGTGGATCAAAACCCTGTGTGCATACATTTAAGTAGAAGGATCATTTGGAAGATGAGGAAATGTATTTTTTTCCCAGAATGTGTGAGAAATCCAGAACTCATTGTCTGAAAATATGACGGAGTTAACATACTTGGATGAGTACTTGATGTCTAGTGGCCTTCAATGCGATGGACCTACTGCTGGACAACGGGATCAGGTTCAGTAGTCTTTTTGAGCGACCGATACAATGAGCTGAATGGTCTGTTTCTGATATTAATTTTTGACTATTCTATAACTATATACCCATGCAAGATAATAACAAATAATTATGGTTTCATTTACTACAACATTTGCACTTTTCTATGTTCATAACATCAGCACTTTTATCTAATCTACATTATGATTGTTTAGTTATCAGTTTAGAGAATAAAACAATATGAAATGACTACAGGACAAGTATGTATAGATAAGAGAATGTCAAGGATGTGTTCTGTGATAAGAACTGGGATATTCAGGTCCATAATACAGTAGTAATCCATCCTGAACCTTATCACTCCTGATCAACATTCTCTCGTACTGTGCATGTAATTGCACTGATTTTTGTTGATGGAAAATTCAACTAGATAATGAAAAAGCACACCTCGATTAACTGATACATTTCTGAAAATAGACCCAAGTAAAATATACTTTACAAATACCAGTTAGACTGGAAAGGTACAGCGTGCTCATTAGATGTTGGATAACATACATGTATTTTTTTGTTGTGACAGTTCACATGATTTGATTTTGAGGAAGATTTTAGGACATTGGGCCGGTTTAGTTAAAGTATGTGAAAAGAAGAAAGTGTTCAAGCTAGGATGGGCCCAAGTAGAAAAGTTGTTCATTTTTTCCCATCATACTTAAAACACTTATAAAGTACAAAGTGATTAAATGAAATTCACAATTCTTCTACTTCATTCTATCTTAAAGTGAAAAAGTTATCTGTATCAGCCCTTGAAAGATTTTAAGTGATTGGGATTTTTTTGTATTGTGACTAGGCTTCCCACTGATCATTTGGGCTGGCACTCCATGAAGAATGGCAAGCCTATACAGTTTGAAAATTCTGATTGCTATTGATGTGATCATCAGGCAGATATCTCTAATGTTTACTACTTGTGGACGTAGTAATAGCCCACAGTTCTCTCACCTAATTTAACAAAAAAAAGTTATCACATTCATATTCTGCCATACTTCTCGTGCCTCTGAGCTGACTGCCCTTATCATAATGATAGTTTGTGCTTGATAAATCTCTTCTAGTTCTATGAGGTATTAAACATTTATCCCCAGGCATTTCTATCTCTTTTTGCCCTTTAAGCCTGTATTGAAACAAATGACTTGGCATTTGGTCTCTGTGGCATGCTATGGATGTCTTCCCTCACAAACACTTTGGGGAAGTAATCTCCCAAGTACTATTAACAGCATGGTTAAATCTTTGCATAATTCACAATGTCATGAAAAGTGATTCATATTTCAAATTAAACAATACTCTATAAATATTAATTGTTAGGCAAATGAAGGAGAAAATTACAGACATATTTTCAATTTTAGATCTTTGTGTCATTCACACTGATCCATACTATATACACATTGTATAGAGTTTCCAGTGCATGGTTCCATTTATTTCATTTCAAGGTGGAAGATTAGTGTAGAAGTTGAAAAGAAATTATAAACAAATGATTTTGATTAAGCTTTATTTAAATCAGTAATAGTGTACTAGTAATCACAGAAAAGGAAATTTAAACAAGTGAAATCCTTTCACTTCCTCTGAACATGCAGGGTTAAAGGAGTGAAAAACACACCAGGTCAGAATAATTAGTAAAAGAGACTAATGGCCATTATTATTAGCCACCCAAGCTTGTATATTTTTCCTGATGTGGATATTATCGGCCCAGTTAGCATTTAATGTTCACCTCAAACTGGCTTCAAAGAGATGATGAATGTCACCTCTTCAAATTACTAAAGTCCTAGAAATTAAGTTACTCTTGTGGGAAGGAATGGACAGAATTAATTAAAGGAAGTTTTAAGCAGGAACTTTAATCTTGGTACAGCAGTAAGAAAAGGTCAGTGATTTATTTTCAATTCAGATTGGTCTGGGGAAACTTCAATGCAATGGCAGATTTCTGCAGCTGATGGGCATATTTCTAAATGGGAGAGGTCACAGATTTGAAGGTTGTCATGAAGAAAGTCCTTGAATTTTTTTTTACAATGTATCTCATAGATGATACAAAGTACAAGGGCAATCCACTGGAGGTGGAGGGGTTGAGGTTTCAACTGCTAATGCCATAGGTTACCTACTCTTAGGGACAGTTAGGATGCCAATCAAACAGGTTGCTTTGTCCGATATACCACTGGGTTTCTTGACTGTTGTTGGAGCTGTAGTTATCAGGTTACAAAATTTCACCTTTCTTGCTTTCCATAGCAATGAGATACATCTCATCCAACCCTGGGGATTTACCAATCCTTATGTGTCTCATGATATTTATCACTTCCTCCTTGCTGGTGAATATAGCTGAAAAATAGTCATATAAGACTTCTTATTGATTACCCTATGGTCTCTGATGGGGCCCACTCTTTACATGGCCATCTCTTGCTCCTGATAGACATACTTAATTCTTAATTCTTCTTAATCTTACTTGCCAAGGATATTGAATCCCCCTTTTTGCTTTCTCTCCTACAAACTCTACATTTATCAAGAGAATCCTTCAATTCCATTTGGCTCTTCCTACCATTATCTCTATTTTTGCTCTCAAACATAAAATAGCCTTTGCCATTCAGGATTCGCTATTCCCCCCTATGATCTTTGCTTTTCACCTTTTCAGAAGCATGTTGGCCCTGAATTTTACTATTTCTCTTTGAAAATACTTGCATATGTCAGCTGTCATTTTACCTGCAAGCATCTGCTCCAATCTACTTTAACTAGGTTTTATCCTATGCTGTTGAAATCAACAAATGAGCCAAATTACATTACATTACATTAGCTGTGAAAGGAGGTCACGTCTCCAGAATGGAGGACCATCACCTTCCCAAGATCGTGTTATATGGCGAGCTCTCCACTGGCCACCGTGACAGAGGTGCACCAAAGAAGAGGTACAAGGACTGCCTAAAGAAATCTCTTGGTGCCTGCCACATTGACCACCGCCAGTGGGCTGATATCGCCTCCAACCGTGCATCTTGGCGCCTCACAGTTTGGTGGGCAGCAACATTCTTTGAAGAAGACCGCAGAGCCCACCTCACTGACAAAAGACAGAGGAAGAAAAACCCAACACCCAACCCCAACCAACCAATTTTCCCTTGCAACCGCTGCAACCGTGTCTGCCTGTCCCGCATCGGACTTGTCAGCCACAAACGAGCCTGCAGCTGATGTGGACATTACCCCTCCATAAATCTTCGTCCGTGAAGCCAAGCCAAAGAAAAGAAAGATTAGAAGATCCAAAGGAAACCACTGAAGTTCATCCACTGCCAGGTGAATCATTTCAGGTCTAGTGCAGGCGTGCTGAAACTCTGGGATTTGGTGACTGACAGGTCACAGTGCGTCCATCATTTTTTAATCATAATATTCCAAAGCATCCAACAACAAAGCACATAGTTGATTTCATCACATTTTGTAAAAGAATATGCTTTTAAAGTTAGGATACACAAATTTGCTGGAGCCATTCAGCAGGTCATGCAGCATCCAAAGGAAGTAAGGAGTAACCAACTTTTGAGCCTTGGGTCCTTTGCCAGGTGCTATGTGACCTGCTGGATTTCTCCAGTACATTTGTGAATTACACCCAAGCAAAGCATTTGCACTTGTTTAATTTTTTTGCCCCTAAAGTTGCATCACTTAATTTCAACCTGAAGATGGAGGAGAAAAATCCAAGTTCAGGATACTGGCTGAGATCTAATCACCACTGAGACCTCACTATACCTTGCAACCTCATCCAGGTGTGGCAGGTTAGCTTGCTTGACCCTCTGTATCTGGCCCATGTCATGTATGTGACCAAGGATTGCAATCTGTGATTTGGCTCTTGTTTGAATCAGCTCACAAGCAAATACCATGTAATTAAGTTTTAAGAACTGTTTTAGGGCTGGCCAGATAGAGGACAAATGAAACAAGACAAAAATAATTAATTAAATAGAAGTTTTTGTATGATACAAATACTTGTACAGTTATTTAAAAAAAAATGGAAATTTTCTACCTAAATATTAGAATCTTCTTACAACTCTCATGTCCTTTGTGATGAAATGAAAAACAAGACTATAATACACTGATGCAGTTCCTGTATTTTAAACCTCAAGCAAATGAGGAATAGTTTATATGGTTACTCGAATGGAAAATTAAGAATCTGTTTAAAACTGTAATAAAATTATTATGTGCACAATGTTCTGCTGCCAATTTTTTGTCATTTGAATTCATGCAAAATGTTTGTACTTTTGGAGATTAAAAAATTACATTGCGTGTGCTTTTGTGTGAAAGAAATGTAATATAGCTTGGTTTATAATAAAGAAACAATTGTTTTTTAATTTAATGCAGAGTAGCATAAATGATAGTTGTCCGAAAATGTAATACTTTCCAATTTGGTGGTGCACGTTTAAATTGACAAATATGACTTAGTAGTTAAAAAATCAATCATTCTTGAATTTGAATCCAACAGGCAACATGCATGAACATGACTAAAGATTTATCCTGACTTTACATGAATAAGAGCCCACCTCACTGACAAAAGGCAAAGGAGGAAAAACCCAACACCCAACCCCAACCAACCAATTTTCCCCTGCAACTGCTGCAATCGTGTCTGCCTGTCCCGCATCGGACTTGTCAGCCACAAACGAGCCTGAAGCTGACGTGGACTTTTTACCCCCTCCATAAATCTTCGTCCGCGAAGCCAAGCCAAAGAAGAAGACATGAATAACATCAATGGAGCAAACCTCAACACCTTATATTTAAAGTTTTCATTTATGAAAGAGTCCCACATTCAAATACTAAACTAAAATGTTGCAATATTCCTTCATTTCAGAAATTAATCAAATACCAAATTTATTCAACAGAGCAGCCAATAACAGAAAGAATCTGTGATTATTTTCCAATAATAATGTCACAACTAAGTCCTCCAGCAACAACATCATGCATGAACTGAAAAGAGGTTCTCTCAATGGTAGCTAGAACATTTACCTTCCAAAAGTAAAGCATCTTCTACATAACTTAGCTGTCATTCTTGTGATCAAGAAAACGCCAATAAATAATTATTTAAAAAAAAATTTTACATGAGTATTCAGATGGCTTTCCTGTATCACACACACACACACACACACACACACACACATATATATATATATGCGTGTGAGTGTATATTTTTTTGAATATTTTATTTGAGTTTTAAAACCACATCCATGTATACATATTCAATAAAGGTACAAGAGAAAAAAAATTACACATGTGCTCTATATATACACATATATTTAAACCCCCATCCCTCCCTCCCTTCCCCTTCCCCCACCACCCCCACAAAATATATCAAAGAAGGAAAAAAATGAAAAGGAAGGAAAAAAGAATTGGGAGAATGTCAAAAAGAAATATAAAGCCTCAATACTAATAATAATGGAACTGGGGTTACCAACAGGATGGGCTTTCAGAGAGTCCTTCAAATTTTCAAACCAACGTGTTGTAAGTATGAGCTTATAGCTAGGTCGCTATGGCTACAGCCAGGTTATAGCTCTTGGTTATAGCCCTAAGGCTATAGCTCGAATCCACAGGAGAAGAAAGACACAGACACACACACACACCAGTAGAGTGTATCGACACTGAGTTTATTCAGTGACAGCTCTGCCTTTTATAGTCAGCTCAGCCGCGTCACCACCGGGGCGTGTCTTGAACAGGCTGACTGGTGATTGGTTACCTAGGATGCCCAGGCCCCGATTGGGCACCCCACAGCAGTGATGGTCCAGTTTCATCGCTCTGCTGGCGGCCTATGAAAATGGGCGTTTCAGCCCGCATGTTTGATGGCCATTTCCTGTGTCGGCCCGAGGAACAGGCTGCTACACGAGCCCCCCCCCCCACCCTCAGAACCAGCAATTGGGGCACTGTTTTTAGGAGGCCGACCCCTAGGCTGTGGAGTCAGGTGAGTGATGGGTTGGTCAAAGTCCAAGTAGGCCAGTTTCAACTGGTTGAGTGTGCAAGTCTCTTCCCTGCTGCCAATTTCCAAAACACAGGTGGACCTGTTACGTCTGAGGACACGGTATGGCCCTTGTATGGTTGCTGTAGAGGTGGCCGGTGAGCCATGCACCGAACAAACACGTATTTACAGTCAGTAAAGTTATTTGGGACATAAGTGCAAGGTTGGCCGTGGGACCTAGGTTTAGCAGGGCCAGTGTGCCGAGACACTTGTGTAGCCAGACAATGTGGTTGTCAGGGGCTCCCATAAGTCCTCAGGGACCGTCACAAATTTGCCCAGTTTAACATACACCAACTCGGCAGAGGATGCCTTGATGTCCTCCCTGAGTGCAGTGCGGATGCCGAACAGGACCTAAGGGAGTTCGTCGACCCAGTTAGGTTTGGTAAGACATGCCATTAAAGCTGTCTTAAGGTGTCTGTGTAACCTTTCCACCAATCCGTTGGTACAGATACGCCATAGTGTGATGGAGTTGGGTCCCCAGGGCGTGGGCTAAGGCGGTCCACAGACTGGAAGTGATTTGGGCCCCCTTGTCCAATGTAAGGTGTTCGAGGACCCCGTAACGTGTTACCCAAGTGTTGAGTAAATCTCATGTGCATGCTTCTTTGGAAGCCTCTGATAGTGGCACCGCCTCTGGCCATCTGGTCAACCATTGTGAGAAGTTAACGTGCGCCTCTGGATACTGGTAAGGGCCCCACAATGTTGATGTGCACGTGGTTGAAGCGGTGACGTGCTGGCTCGAATGTCTGTCATGGAGCTTTGATACAAGTCTGGAGTTTGGATGACAGCCACTGAGTACAAATTCTGGCCCAAAGGGTGACCTCTTTGCGGAGGCTGTGCTAAATATAGCTGTTCATCACCATTATGACTGAGTCAAAAACCCGTCTCTTCAATGCAGCCAGAATGACAGGGCGAGGTTTACCCGTCAAGGTGTCACAGAGCAGTGTGCGATTGCCGGGGGCGATCTGGATGTCCACCAGTTGTAAGCCGGTGAGCACTGTCCGGTTTGCCAGAAGGCCAGGGTCTTCTTGCTGCGTATCAGTCCGGGCTGTGTAGTCGATACTAGGGGTAGGGTCGTGCACCACCAAGATAGCTAGATGGAATAGAGCATCAGCCACTACGTTGGATTTGCCGACTATGTGTTCAATGTCCGTTCTAAATTCAGAAATGTAGGACAGGTGCCGCTTTTGCTTAATTGACCATGGATCTGACACCTTACTGAAGGCAAAAGTAAGGGGTTTGTGGTCCGTATAAATTTTGAACTTCCTCCCTGCAACAAAAGTGCCGAATTGCCAGGTATAAGGCTAACATTTCTCTATTAAAGGCACTGTACTTGAGCGCTGGTGCCCTGAGTTGTTTTACTGAAAAAGGCCAGCGGTCGCCATTGTCTATTCACCAGTTGCTCAAGTTACCCCCGACTGATGTGCAGGAGGCATCTGACATGAGGAGGGTTGGGGTGTCTGTCTGCGGGTGCACAAGGAGGGTGACATTGACTAGAGTGTTTTTGGTTGCCTGGAAGGCCTCGATCACCTCCTGGGTCCATTGTATGTTTTTACTGGGTCCTGCCTTGAGAGGAAAGAGTGGGCTCATGATGCAGACCGCTGCAGGTATGAAGCGGTGATAAAAGTTGACCATACTTGCAAACTCTTGTAGTCCCTTCACCATTGATGGCATGGGAAAAGAGCGAAGTGTCCACCTTTATAGGTAATGGCCTGGCTCCATGTTGGTCGATACAATGGCCCAGGAATTCAATAGTCTCTCGGCCAAACTGGCACTTGGCCTGGTTGATGGTTTGACCAAAATCAATTAGCCTGGAGAATAATTGTTTTAAGTGGGCGGCATGCTCGGTGTGGGTGTGGCTGGCAATTAAAATGTCATTGAGGAAGATGAAGGCAAAATACAGATCCCGGCCCACTGCATCCATCAGCCTCTGGAAAGTCTGAGCCACATTTTTTAACCTGAAGGACATGCGGAGAAATTCAAACAATCCAAAGGGGGTCACGATGGCGGTTGTTGGGATGTATTCGGGGTGTACTGGGATCTGGTGATAACCCCTGATGAGGCCCTCCTTTGAAAATATCCATGCCTCTTGCAGGTTTGCAGTGAAGTCTTGGATGTGGGGCACAGAATATCTGTCCAGTATGGTGGCCTCATTGAGGCGGTGGCTGTCTCCGTACAGGTTCCAACCACCTGCTGCATTGGGGACCATGTGGAGAGGGGAGGCCCAAGGACTATAGGAGTGCCGCACAATGCCTTCTATCTTTTTGAACTCATCCCTGGATAGGTTGAGGGGAGAACCCTCTGTAATGATTTGGTGCCTCACCCCATGTTTGGGTTCTGCTCAGTGGAAGTAAGGCATGGTGATGGAGGGAAATTCTGCTTGTACCCGAGCAAATTCATTGTTGGCAGTACTCACTGAGTGGAGGTGGGGGCTGGTGAGTTCAGTGTCCTTGAGCGAGAGTGACTGAAATGTCCAGACGTGCACCAGCCGGCGCCTCTTGATATCCACCAGGAGTGAGTTGGCCCACAGGAAATCAGCACCCAGTAATGGTTGTTGCACGGCCACCACCATAAATTTCCAAGTGAATTGTCTGTCCCCGAACTGTAGGGGAATGGTGTGGGTGCCAAATGTTCGGATGTTGGAGCCATTTGCCGCTCAGAGCTCCCGGCCCAGTTTATCGAACCGGGCCTCCAGGCTGGTTGGAGGAATGATGCTGTATTGTGCCCCAGTGTCCACCTAGAAACGTTGGCCCAACAGGGAGTCTTGAATGTGTAGCAGACTATGCAGTTGGCTGGTTGTCACAATCATTAATGATGGGCAGCCTGGGCATTTCCCTGGAACGCACAGGCGAACTGCAACGATGGGTTTCGGAACCCCACCATCAATGATAGAAACAATACTGCTCACCAGTGGGCACATGGTGTTCGGGTGGTCAGTCGGTCGGTGGTTTTCCTGGCCGGGCACTGATGATGCAGTGCTGTCACCTGTTCTTTTTTTTGAAACTTTATTTATTTGAAGAATCATTCTTCTTCTCTCTTTGGCTTGGCTTCGCAGACGAAGATTTACGGAGGGGTAATGTCCACGTCAGCTGCAGGCTCGTTTGTGGCTGACAAGTCTGATGCGGGACAGGCAGACACGGTTGCAGCGGTTGCAAGGGAAAATTGGTTGGTTGGGGTTGGGTGTTGGGTTTTTCCTCCTTTGTCTTTTGTCAGTGAGGTGGGCTCTGTGGTCTTCTTCAAAGGAGGTTGCTGCCCGCCGAACTGTGAGGCGCCAAGATGCACGGTTGGAGGCGATATCAGCCCACTGGCGGTGGTCAATGTGGCAGGCACCAAGAGATTTCTTTAGGCAGTCCTTGTAATTCTTCTTTGGTGCACCTCTGTCTCGGTGGCCAGTGGAGAGCTCGCCATATAACACGATCTTGGGAAGGCGATGGTCCTCCGTTCTAGAGACGCGACCTACCCAGTGCAGTTGGATCTTCAGCAGCATAGATTCGATGCTGTCGGCCTCTGCCATCTCGAGTACTTCGATGTTGGAGATGAAGTTGCTCCAATGACTGTTGAGGATGGAGCGGAGACAACGCTGGTGGAAGCGTTCTAGGAGCCGTAGGTGATGCCGGTAGAGGACCCATGATTCGAAGCCGAACAGAAGTGTGGGTATGACAACGGCTCTGTATACGCTAATCTTTGTGAGGTTTTTCAGTTGGTTGTTTTTCCAGACTCTTTTATGTAGTCTTCCAAAGGCACTATTTGCCTTGGCGAGTCTGTTGTCTATCTCGTTGTCGATCCTTGTATCCGATGAAATAGTGGAGCCGAGATAGGTAAACTGGTTGACCATTTTGAGTTTTGTGTGCCCGATGGAGATGTGGGGGGGCTGGTAGTCATGGTGGGGAGCTGGCTGATGGAGGACCTCAGTTTTCTTCAGGCTGACTTCCAGGCCAAACATTTTGGCAGTTTCCGCAAAACAGGATTAATAGTAATACAAAATACATTCCATAAAGAAAATTTTATATGAATATATATTTTAAAAAATTAAAAATTTTAAAAAACAAAAAAAAAGAAAAAAACAAGAGAAAAAAAAATAAATCAAATCCCCACCCCCCCCACCCCATCAGCCAGCTCTCTTAAAGAGAGCTAAAAATATATAAACAGAAACTAAAAGTATATAATAAATCAAAATATATCTAAATGCATATATTCCAAATATGGTAACCACTTATTAACAAAAAAAATAATTATCATGTAGATTATATGTAATTTTTTTCCATTCATTATGCCATCGCATTATATTAATCACTATATTAACTTTCCATGTACTTGCAACACATTTTCGAGCTACAGACAATGCTAAATATACAAATGCAATTTGAAATTCATCCACCCTAATACCCTTAAAGGAATCATATAACCCATTAAAAAAATCGATGGATCTAATGGTAACTTAAAATTATATAATTTTTCCAAAATTAACTTAATTTCATCCCAGAATGATTATACATGCACGCAAGACCAAACAACATGTAAAAAAAGTTCCAGTATATACACATCTAAAACAAAAATCAGAATTACTAAAACCATATTTTTTCAATTTCTCTGGGGTTAAATACAACTGATGTAAAAAAATATAATTAAACATTCCATACCACATATTCGTCAATTTAGTAACACTATCATGATACATATCTGCCCAGTCATCTTCATGAAAAACAAAAGATAAATCATTTTCCCATTTAAGCTTAGACTTCTCCCATTCTGACTTATCCATATTATCTTGTAATACTTGGTACATAACAGAAATATAACCCCTTTTTGGTATAGAAGAAATCAAAGACTCGAATTCCGTCAATACAGGTAAAATCATCTCTCTACCATACGTATTTTTCACCAAAGATCGAAGTTGATAATAAACAAATAAAGAATTTTCAGCAATATCAAAACGCTCTTTCAACTGATTAAAAGAAAGAAACTGTCCTACAAAACAATCCTGTAATGTTTTTATACCCTTAGAAGCCCAACTCTTTAAATGACTATTAAACATTGAAAAAGAAATAAGCTGATTATTCTATAATGGAGTTAAAATTGACAATTTACCTTTTGATCCTAAAATCTTACTTTTTTTTTAATCCATAGTTTTAATAGATGTTTTAATATCGGCATATTGTATTCCCTCAACAAATTTACATTCCATCGAAATATAAATTGATACACCTCGACTTCAGAAATACAGGCCATCTCAACTTTACCCCAACTTGGGGGATGGTCCAAATCCATCAATCTACTAATAAATTTCAACTGGGCTGCTTCATAATAATTTTGAAAATGAGGTAATTGAAGCCCATCTAACGCATATTTCCAAGTAAGTTTATTTAATGCTGCCCATGGTAGTTTACCTTTCTATAAAAATTCTCTCGTAACTTTATTTAAATCCTGAAAGAAACTCTTTGAAAGAGAACACGGTATTGATTGAAATAAATATTGAATACGAGGAAAAATATTCATCTTAATACAATTAACTCAACCAATTAAAGTTACTGGAAGATCTTTCCACTTAATTAAATTTACTTTAATCTTTTTTAATAATGGAACATAATTTAACGTATAAAGACTGATGCTCAGTATTTACAATTATTTTTAAATATTTAATTTTATCAAACCATTTCAGTTTTATAATATTTTTATACTCTGAATAATCTCCTTCTCCGACTGGCAAAAGTTCACTCTTATCCCAGTTAACTTTATATCCAGATAATGTTCCATATTGTAATAAACATTCCTGTAAATATGGCAATGATTGTTCTGGGTTTGTTAAATATATCAAAACATCATCTGCAAATGAATGAATCTTATACTCTTCATCAATAACTCTCATCCCTCTTATCTGTTCATTCTGCCTTATTGTTTGAGCTAACGGTTCAATAGCCAATGCAAACAGAGCTGGCAACAATGGACAACCTTGTTGAGTTGAATGCGTCAATTTAAACGATGATGAAACTTGACCTTTGTCACCACTCTAGCAGTCGGGTTCATATATAAAGCTTTAACCCAACCAATAAAAAAAAGGGCCAAATTTAAACTTCTCCAATACTTTAAATAAAAAATCCCATTCAACCCTATCAAAGGCTTTTTCCGCATCAAGCACAACCACCATTGGATGGTTGGGCTGCTGTCGATATGCACTGACCAAACTAATCAATCGAAGAATATTATCTGAAGCACTTCTATTTTTAATAAAACCTGTTTGATCAACATGTATCAATTTAGATAAATACTTAGCAAGTCGATTTGCTAACACTTTTGCTATTATTTTATAATCAACATTCAATAAAGAAATAGGTCCATACAAAGACACTTTCAATGGGTCTCTATCTTTTTTTGGGATTACAGTAATTAAAGCACTAGAGCAAGATTCTGGTAACTCATACTGTTCAGTCACTTGTTGTAATACCTCCCCAAACACCGAAGATAAATCTTCATAAAAAGTTTTATAAAATTCCATCAAAAACCCATCATCACCTTGTGACTTCCCATTGGGCATTTCCAACATAGCCGCCTTAATCTCTAATTATGTAAACAGAGCTTCCAGATCCATAACATCCTCCTCTTCTAATGTTGATAACGTTAACTTAGATAAATAAGAATCAATAGAACCACTACCCTGTTTCCCCTCAGAAGTATATAATTTTTTATAAAATGAATAAAACTGGTCATTAATTTCCTGAAGTTTATAGGTAACTGTTGAATTCTTTTTTACAGCATTAATAGTCCGTGAAACCTGTTCCTTCTTTAACTGCCATGCAAGTACCTTATGTGCCCTCTCACCCAACTCATAATAACGCTGCTTAGATCGATTAATTAAACAATCAAATTGATAAGTCTGCAACGTATTACAATGCAATTTCAATTTAGTCAAAGCCACTTTTTTTTAAATCTTCTGTCACTTCCTTCTGAAATTCCTTCTCCAATTCATCAATTTGCTTTTCTAATTCAAAACTTTCTGCCATATACTGCTTCCTAACTTTAGTGGTATAACTAATAATCTGTCCTTTTAAATAAGCTTTTAACGCATCCCATAACACAAAATGACTTTTTACTGAATTAACTTTTTCAGACAGAAAAAAAGTAATCTGTTCTTTAACAAAAATAACAAACTCTGGTTTTTTCAACAACATTGTGTTAAATCTCCATCTATAAGATGAACATACCATTTCTGAACTTACATAAGAAAAAAATAATAAAGAATGATCTGATATGACCCTGCTTTTATATTCTGCCTGTAATAGCCTTTCTTGTAAATGTGCCAATAATAAAAAAAATCTATTCTAGAAAATGAATCATGTTGAGACGAATAAAAAGAAAAATCCTTCTCTGTAGGATTCTTCTTTCTTTCTTCTTTGGCTTGGCTTCGCGGACGAAGATTTATGGAGGGGGTAAAAGTCCACGTCAGCTGCAGGCTCGATTGTGGCTGACAAGTCCGATGCGGGACAGGTTGACACGGTTTCAGCGGTTGCAGGGGAAAATTGATTGGTTGGGGTTGGGTATTGGGTTTTTCCTCCTTTGCCTTTTGTCAGTGAGGTGGGCTCTGCGGTCTTCTTCAAAATAGGTTGCTGCCCGCCGAACTGTGAGGCGCCAAGATGCACGGTTGGAGGCGATATCAGCCCACTGGTGGTGGTCAATGTGGCAGGCACCAAGAGATTTCTTTAGGCAGTCCTTGTACCTCTTCTTTGGTGCACCTCTGTCACGGTGGCCAGTGGAGAGCTCGCCATATTACACGATCTTGGGAAGGCGATGGTCCTCCATTCTGGAGACGTGACCCACCCAGCACAGCTGGATCTTCAGCAGCGTGGACTCGATGCTGTCGGCCTCTGCCATCTCGAGTACTTTGATGTTAGGGATGAAGTCTCTCCAATGAATTTTGAGGATGGAGCGGAGACAATGCTGGTGGAAGCGTTCTAGGAGCCATAGGTGATGTCGGTAGAGGACCCATGATTCGGAGCCGAACAGGAGTGTGGGTATGACAACGGCTCTGTATACGCTAATCTTTGTGAGGTTTTTCAGTTGGTTGTTTTTCCAGACTCTTTTGTGTAGTCTTCCAAAGGCGCTATTTGCCTTGGCGAGTCTGTTGTCTATCTCGTTGTCGATCCTTGCATCTGATGAAATGGTGCAGCCTGGATAGGTAAACTGGTTGACCGTTTTGAGTTTTGTGTGCCCGATGGAGATGTGGGGGGGCTGGTAGTCATGGTGGGGAGCTGGCTGATGGAGGACCTCCGTTTTCTTCAGGCTGACTTCCAGGCCAAACATTTTGGCAGTTTCCGCAAAACAGGACGTCAAGCGCTGAAGAGCTGGCTCTGAATGGGCAACTAAATATTCTCCAAATATCCACCAAATTTAAATCCTTCAACAAGGCCCCAATTTGTATCGCCATCTTTGATTTCTTTATACTTTTTGGGGATCTATCCAACAAAGGATCCAAGACACAATTAAAATCTCCCCCAACTAAAATATTTTCATTAGCTTGATTTAATAACAAAAAAGCATCCAAAATAAAACACTAATCGTCCACGTTAGATGCATAAACATTAAGCAAAGTCCAATATTCAGTAAACATTTTATAATTCACCTTTAAACCCTTCCAGCATTCCCTTCCATAGTTTGCAACTCAAAAGACAAATTCTTATGAATTAAAATTGCAACACCCCTTGCCTTAGAATTAAATTAAGAAAAAAACACATGCCCAATCCAATCACTCTTCAATTTCAAATGTTCTTTTTCAGTCAAATGTGTTTTTTGTAAAAAGGCAATATCAATTTTCATTTTTTTGATATAAGCCAAAACTCACTTTCGCTTAATCGGATTATTTAACCCCTGAACATTAAAAGTTGCAAATTTCAAAGTAGATTTCCTTACAAATTAACAATACAAAATATCACTCCCCTTCTAGTAAATTAAAACCACTCTCCCTCCCCAAATATTTTTTTCAAAAGAAAGTATATATAGAAAAATTTTAATTATCCTCTCCAAAAAGAAACACTACCCAAAGGTAGTAACGCCCTAAAAGACTGGGTGTAGTAAACCCCACTTGTGGTAAATGACTATCAAAGATTTCAGTGCTATCCACACCCCACCCCCAGCCAGAAACATATCATTCACATTAATACTGTAAATATATTCAACCCAATGACTCCATTCCCAATTATTGTTCCGGATCTTCAATGTCAATAAGACTTTGTGTTAAAACCTCTTTCTTTCCATTTTTCCCATTCTTCCCATTTCCATTTCCACTCTTTTTAGGCGACGGTGGCGAAATTCTTCCTTGTCCTTGTAAATCCAGTATTTCTTTAGCCAAATTAAATTCCCGTCGTGGCCTAATAATTTCTTCACTCAAATCTGCATTAAAAAATACTTTGTTATTTTGAGTCATCATTGGAGATTGACTTTGTCGGGCCTTCTGTCCCGCCAACCGTAATATAATTTCTCTGTCTTAATAGTTCAGGCACCGAACTAAGACCACTCGTAGTAGTTGTCCTGGTAACGGTTTCGATGTGCCCTCTCCAAAACTAAACCTTCCGAAAAAAACTCTTTGCCCTACACCTTGGGAATCCAACTCTTGAAAAATTTTATTGGATCAAACCCTTCAATGTCTTCTGGAAGACCCACAATTTTCACATTGTTTCTCCGACTTTGATTTTCCAATGAATCAATTTTTTTCAGTAAGTCTTTCTTCTGGATTCCCCAATCCACAAACGAATCTTCCACTTACTCTATTTTTTTCCTTATTACATACATCTTGAATTTTACATTCAGAAAAAGCTGTTTCAATTTTTGAAAATTTTTCTTGCACTGTATCCACTGACATCCCTCTTAACTGTAGATATATTTTCAGACATATTAGATATTTTAGTTGTCACATCCAAAAATCCTTGAGTCATTTATTTTGACATATTGTCCATATGATAGGCAATCCCTTCCAAGACTGTACAAACAGACTCCATTCCAGGTTCCAGTTCCACATCTTGAGGCCTACAGTGCTGTCACATGTTCGAGCAAAGCACAGGTGTCCCTCTTCGCTGCCCATAGTAGGTCTGCTCAGTAGCCACCTTTCTGGGGTCATCAAAATCTTCTTCCGTGATGAACAGCCGGATGTCCTTGGGCAGCCTCTCCAGGAAGATCTGCTGGGACAGCATGCAGGAGATGTGGCCATTGTTGAGAGCGAGCATGCCGCTCATGAGGGTGGAAGGGGCCTGTGCCCCAAACCGTCGATATACAACAGAAGGGGAGTACAGAGCCCGAACATGTAAGTGCTGGTTAACAGCTCTTTGATGGCCATATACCTTTCTTGTTCTGGGGGCCGCTGGAGGAAGACAATGATGCGGGCTGCAGTGTCCTGATTGAGGGCGCTGACCACATGGTAGTAGTGCATGTCATCAGCGGAGATCGTGGTTGCAACGTCCAGAAGCCAGGCAGCTACGGTATTGATTGCACGTTGCTCTTCCATCTTTGGGACCAGAGCACTGTTTGAACCAGTCGGGGTCACCACTGTAGTGAGGTTGCTATGGCTACAGCTACGTTATAGCTCTTGGTTATAACCCTAAGGCTGTAGCTCGAATCCGCAGGAGAAGAAAGACACACACACTAGTAGAGTGTATTCGACACTGAGTTTATTCAGTGGCAGCTCTGCCTATTATAGTCAGCTCGGCTGCATTACCACTGGGGCGTGGCTTGAACGGGCTGGCTGCCGATTGGTTACCTCGGATGCCCGGGCCCCAATTGGGTCCCCTGCAATCCATCTGCGATGATTGGCCAGTTCACCGCTCTGCCGGTGGCCTATGAAAATGGGTGTTTCAGCCTGTATGGGTCACTATAGGCTACATATTTTTAATAAAATGATACTTATTACATTAGTTATAAGTTATTTTCTTAAGTGGAATACAAGTACACAATTCAACATTCCATCTTTCCATCTCCAAATCTGTATCTGATTTCCAAGTAATGGCTATGCACTTCCTTGAAACAGCTAAAGCTAGTTGTACAAATTCAATTTGATGCATAGTTAAATTTAATTTCAGTCTAACTACTTTAATATTACCCAACAAAAATAACATTGGGTTCTGTGGGAGTTTAACCCTTAATATTTTCTCAAAAGAAATGTCCTACCTCTAACCAAAAGGTTTTACTCTGGGACACTTCCAAGTAGAATGCAAAAATAAACCAACTTGCTGACCACTTCAAAAACATAGATCTGATAATATTGGATTCAATTTTTTTTATTTTTGAGGAGTTGGGTATAATTGATGCAAAAAATTATATTGAACCAATCTATATCTAACATTAATAATTTTTGTCAATATTTTCTTTACATAATTGCATCCAATAATTTTCATCTATTCTTCTATTTAAATCAACCTCCCATCTTAATCTTGATTTATGAATTCCTAATTTAGGAGCTTCTTTTTGAAGTAATTTATACATCACTGAAATGAAGTTATTCATGTTCCCCTTACATATCAATAATTCTAATTCATTCTACCTAGGTAATATCAAATTAGGACCTAATTTATCAACCAGGAAAGCCTTAACCTGATAACAACAGTAAAAGGTATTATTTGGAACATTAATTTTTTTCCTTCATTCGTTGAAAAGTAAATGTACCAGCTTCAAAACAGTCTTCTATTTTCCTAATCCCCATTTGACTCCAAATCTTCAAAAATTGATTATCCATAGAAAAAGGAAGGTCTATTGTGATATAAGTGTGTGTGTGTGTATGTATATATATATTTTGTGTGTGTGTCTGCATATATGTGTGTGTGTCCGGCACTTTTTTCGGTAGATGACATCTGCTCATCAAAGATGGAATTTAGCACTAATTAGGGCAATTATCACTTTATAAGAGCAATTCCCTGTCAGGCGATATCACTGATCAGTGCAATTGTTACTTTATAAGAGCCCCTCCTTGTTGAGCATCATCGCCACCCACCCTCCCAGTTGACACTACCTGTTGGAAGCCTCTGTGCAGTCTATGAACATGGCAAAGAGAGTTGCAGAGTCCCCTATGGGTAGCAGTGGGATGGAGAAAAGAAAGTGTTTTTCATAATCGATTGCGCAGAAGGTGGAGGCTTGATAGTGGTGTCATCTAATGGAAGATTATGGTGTGGGATCGTCCACCATATATGATTTGAGGAAACAGAAAAAACAGTTGTTGAAGTCTTACAGTGAGATTGATGACCACAGTCAGATGAATAAAAGGAAAACTTTGCAAAGGGAAAAACCGTAGATATTCACTGAGTGCTTATTGAGTGGTGCAACAACGAAGAAGTGAACTCATGCCATTGACTGGTCTGATTGTAATGAAACAAGCTCGAAAATTCCACAAAGAACTGAACCTTGAGGGTGAGTTGAATATAGTTGGCTGCAAAAATTTAAGAAGCGCCACAATTTAAAATATCTTAAAATCTGAGGTGAAAAAGATTCAGCAGATTATGATGCAGCTGAAGCTTACATCGATGAATTTGAAGGTTTTCGTGTCAGTAACGAGAGGAGGATGATCACTAACCTCACTGCCTGTGCCAGAAGTGCTGCAGCAGAAAATGTAAACACGTTAGAGGCAGCTGACATCGAAGAAGTGCTGAACATTGACAATGATTCACCCATTGTACATTCCTTGACTGATGGGGAAATTGCTGAAATGGTGTTACATACTGATAAGCATGAGAAGAGTAGTGATGAAGACGAAGACATTGTGTGCACAGGTGAAAAAATGGCCATTGATGATGCGGTTAAAATGTGCAATCAGTTAATTGGTGGGATAGAACAACGTTCATTTATCAGTGATCATGAGATTATGATTGTTTATTCAATTAAAGAGACACTGCTTAGACAGAAACCACTAAATTAAACAGATGACACTGGAAGAAGTCATTAAAAAGAGTTCATTCTGATGCAATGTTTGAGCTGTAATGAGCGTTTACTGGATTTACACTGAATTTAAAATTAAAAAAAAACATGCTAGTGATATTTTGGTCTTTATTTATCTAAATTCATTTAACATCCCATGCCCCCTGTTTTGTGTGTGTGAATTTGTGCGATTTTGAAACATCGCATTTGCTTAAAAGGATCATTTTAAAATGATTCCAAAATCTGGAAGATTCTGAAAAATGGCAGGTGTCCTGTCCTGACGATTTCGGATAAAAGGTTAGGCACTTGTACAAATGTTTTAAGTAGAACTACAAGAAGTGTTCCCATTCCCAAAGATTGTCACGTTTAGAGTAAGTCTGCAATATAATCAGGGATAATATTGGGACATTTGATGCATTTAGTTTTCAGGTACAAAATCTGATGTGTGCAGTTAATGTACAATATATAGTGAGTGGTTTTGTGTTTGTATGTGTATTCACAAAGTCATTTTGGTATTTAGAGAGCAGTGGTTCTCAACCTGTTTCTTTCCACTCACATACCACTGTAATTAATCCCTCTGCCATCAGTGCTCTGTGATTAGTAAGGAATTGCTTAAGGTGGTATATGAGTGGGAAGGGAAGGTTGAGAATCACTGCTCTAAACCCAATTGTTACTGAAACATTTTGCTTGAGAAAAACTGTAATTGGCTCATTTCCTTTGGAGTTATGAAACCGTGCACATAACGAGTCAATTAGGTACGATTAAAACAGACGTTTTCAAACTTTTTCTTTCCACTCACATTCCACCTTAAGCAATCCCTTACTAATCACAGAGCACCTATGGCATAGGAATTACTTAAGGTGGTATGTGAATGGAAAGAAAAAGTTTGAAAACCATTGATTAGAGGGACAGGGAGGAATGCAAGGCAAATGGGTCCAGCTTGGATGCACAACTTGGTCACCAGAGACTAGTTGGGTTTGAGGACCTGATTTTGAGCTTCCAAACTTGATGACTTTTTTTTTTTAACTTGAGATCTTCCTATTTGGATTCAATATGCTGGCCCTTGACAAAACCAACTGAAAACACAGTGCCAAGTTTTTGCATATTCAAGATAGTATTTGGCTCCATCTCATTGCGGCTCTTGACCCCTTCGTTCTCCTTAAATTATCCAAGTCTGACATCTGGCACTGGATGAGCAGAAACAATATCTAATTAAATATCGGGCCCATTATCTTCAGACAATACCAGAAACTCAATCATATAGTCATTAACTCTGTTCCCTTCTCTGGAGCAAATCCATTAAAAAAAAATCTGGGCATTGCATCCAACTTCAAGATTGATTTTTTGATCAAAAATCAGCAAAGTCATTAAAAGATCAGTTACATTCACCTTTTGGGGTACTGCATTCCAAAGATTCCGAACTCTGAGAAAAGAAATTATTTTTGATCTCAGTCTAAAGCCAGACATATTATCCTGATGTGAGTCCCTCATTCTAAGGGACACACTTCTCAGCTTTAATCCATCAGAATCTAATATGTGTCAATAAGATCACAACACATTCTTCTGAACCCAAAAGCACATAAAACCATTCTATTTTGGTTTCCTTTTTATCCCACCACCATACACATCTCCTCCCCTCTCTGTCTTCCGCAGGGACCACCCTCCGTTCCTCCCTCCCGACCAATCACCCCCTTGGTATCTACTCCTGTGACAGGAGGAGATGCACAACTTGCTCCCACACCTCCTCCCTCACCACCAATCGGGGCCCCAAACAGTCATTGCAAGTGAAGCCTCACTTCACATATGAATTTATAGGGGTTGTCTACTACATCCGATGCTCCCATTGTGGTGTCCTCTGTATTGTAATGACAGGATGAAAAAAATAGGAGATCACTTTGTTGAGCACCCTGGCTCTGTTCACTGCAATATAAGGGATTTCTTAGTGGCTACTCATTTCAGTTCCCCACCCCATTCCATTGCCAACATGTCTGTCCATAGTCTCATGAACAGATTGACTGAGACCACTCATGATTTTGGGGAACAACACCTCATATTCCATTTGGGTGCCCTCCAATCAAATGGGTTTAACATTGACTTCTCTGGTTTCTGTTAGCACCATCCCCTTCCCAATCTTTCCCTATGTCTCCTTTCCTCAAGCTCAAGCTTTCCCTCTATCTGCTTTCCCCAGCTCTGCTTTCACAAAGCCAAAAACAACCCTCTCTCCCAATCAATTCTCACCTTTCCTTTCTCCTGTCTCCTATCCTATTCAATTAACACCTTTTGTCTGTTGGTCTGTACTCCTCCTCTATCCATTCTACACATCTTCTAAGCCTTTTATTTCAGGCGCTTGTCTGCCTGAATCAGTGCTATACCTTGAAGAAGCAACATCAAATAGAAAAGATGTGTCAGAAGGGCAATGTTATTATAGTCATGGGGAATTTTAAAATGCCAGTAGATTGGGAAAACCAGGTTGGGATTGGATGTCAAGAGAGAACTTGTAGAAAGATGGCTTTTTAGAGCAGCTTTTTGATAAACACACAAGGGGGTATTAAATGTACTGGATTGGGATTGAGTAATGGACCAGAGGTGACTAGAGATCTTAGAGTAAAGGAACAATTAGGGGGCAGTGATCACAATATGATTGAGTTCAATTTGGGATTTAACAAAGTATTGGAAAGTGAGTTCCTGTTGTGGTTTTCTTGTCCCTTTTCAGCTTCTCTTTCTTTTTTACCTTGTAGAGAGTTGGGGGAGGGGGTGGGAGGGGGATTTAGAGGTAGTTTTTCTTTCTTTTTTTCTTTTATATATAAAATATCACATGTATTTGGATTAATTTTGAAATATTATGATATGCTTTTTAAGTGGTTTTATATTAAATAAAATTATTTTTAAAAATTTGGGATTTAACAAGGAAAAATTAAAGTCAGGTGTGTTGGCATTTCAATGGAGTAAAGGGAATTACAGTACAGTGGCTTGACCAAAGTAGATTGAAACCAGTAGGGAAGATGGAAGAGCAGCAATGGATGGAGTTTCTGCATGAAATGTAGAAGGTGCAGGATAAAAACATACCAAAAAAGAGGATATATTCAAATGGAAAAATGTCACACTGTGGCTGACAAGCTAAGTCAAAGCCAACGTAACATCAAAAGAGAGGGCATTCAAGGAAGTTAAAAAATAGTGGAAAGATTGAGAATTGTTAAGTTTTTAATAACTTGCAGAAGGTAACTAAAAACTCATAAGTGGGGAAAGATAAAGTATGAAAGTAGGCTTGTAAATAATATAGAGGATTAAAAAAATCAAATTATCTCGTTTTTATGCGGATGTTGGTCCACTATTTGATAAGTGTAAAATCTTTCAAGTTTCATCGATTTATAAGTTCTGGGATTGCCCTAATTTGTAAAAATTGTTTGGTTTTTCTCGAGAAGAGGATATATTCTTGACTTCAACCCAGAGAGAATTTTTGGTTTTACTCGTTGATAGCTAGACGAGCAATTTTAATAAAATGGAAAGATAACTCTCCACCTAATATTCCCAGTGGTTACATGACGTTATGTCCTATTTAAGCTTGGAGAAAATTATATACAACATTAAAGATATAAAGTTTCAATTTGACAAGATATGGGGCTCATTCATAGAATACTATCATAATCGGAAGATTCAATAAATCTGGATGTTCCAGAGACACTCTGTCTGGTAGCTGAAGGTTGCTATTCGATCCTTATCTTTACAATTTTACAAGTTAACCTTGGTTAGAGGGAGGGGTTAGATTAGTAAAGATTTTTGTTTTCTTTTGGGTTTTTTTCTTTTTAACTTTTATTTAGATTAATTAGTTAAATATGGGTTTAAATATGGTTTATCATGGATCTTATCATTAATTAAGATAGAATTTACCCTTTGTTTATATAAAGGGATTGTTTACTTTTGTCTTATATATTTTCTATCCAGAATTATATTGGGATATATTATGAGAAAGAGATAAACTGTTAAATACCATATTTATAGAATTTGATGTCTTAAAATAAAAAGTCAAATACACAATTATGGATAGGCTTTTGATTTTCTATACATTATATAGTTAATATCTGATATGTATATGACCTGTTGTTTGTTATTGTTAAATGAATTTGTATGTAGGATTTATATATTAAACAATAAAATATTTTAAAAAGTAAAGTAAAAAAATGCTTCAAGTATATAAGAGTAAAAGAGGTGAGAGGAGATATAGGGTCATCAGAAAACAATGCTGGAGAAATAATAATGGGAGACAAGGAGATGGCAGAGGAACTAAAAGCATATTTTGCATCAGTCTTCATTGTGGAAGACATTAGCAGTCTGCCAGACATCGAAGGGTATCAGGAAAGGGAAGTTAGTGCAGTTACAATTTCAAAGGAAAAGGTGCTTAGAAAGCTGGCTGGCCTACAGATAGATAAGTCTTCTGGACCAGATGGATTTCCCCCCTCAGGTTCTGAAAGAAGTTGCAGCAGAGATTGTGGAAGCCACGGCACTCTCAGAGGCGTCCGTGGTGAAAGAGACGATAGTGTTGTGCTTCTGATGCATCAGCATCATAGCTTCCACAAGGGCAGCTCATGATGAAATGGCAAGGCAGACTCAATGGTCTGAACAGCCTATCTATGTTCCTATGTCTTATGGCTCAGGCTCGAAACATCAGTGATATTTCTTTACTTCCAATGGATGCTGAAACCTGTTGAGTTCCTTTAGCATTTGTCTTCTTACCACAATCACCACATCTGCAGACTTTAGTGCTTCACTCCTTTTTAAGACAGCCTTATCATCTGAGTCATTAATCTTATAAATATACGTTGCCAACTTCTAAAATAAGTATATATTTTTTGTTATGAGGAGATCAAGACCATCTCATTCAAGAGTGGTCTAAAAGTAGTGTAAACTTCTTTTTATTACATAATGGTACTTCTGGGCATATGCGTGCCACTAGCAGAGGTGTTGTTTATCAACAAGCTGCTCTAAAAAGCCATCTTTCTACAAGTTCTCTCTTGACTATCCTTCATTGCTGCAAAGTAATGATGGTGAACCACCTTCTTGAACAACCATGAGTCTTCTGGTGATGTACTCTAATGTAAAGGAAATGCAATCATTTTAAAGTGGGAATTAAGTGCAACTTTGGAGTTAAACATGCACAGGATGGCACTCAAAAGTGCCTGGTGCCTGCCTTTGGGAGATGAGAAATGGGAGGAATCAGGAGCAATTGCTGTGCGTTTTACAGATGGCGCACAGGCTAAATCCACTGTGTGCCAGTGATGAAACACATGAATGTTTAAGGTCGTGGATGGGATACCAATTTAGTAGGCTGCTCTGTCCTGGGCAGTGCTAGATTTCTTGAGTATTGTTGAAATTGCACTCTCACAGAAAGTGTTCCATCACACTCTAGACTTTCTCTTGCAGCCTCAGTACTGTTAGGTCTGCTTTGTTCATGAATGAGTGAGTCAGACACCAGTTGAAATCAAGGTTCTTTATTGCCGGATTGTAACACTTCCAACTAACAGTGTTAGTTGGAGAAGGCGCATTCTGCCGTTATCAGCAAGTGGTGTTTTTTTTATACCTTAAGATACGCACTTAGTAAATGATCGTACCATGACATTGTCCAATGAATAAACTGTTGCTATCCTTCTCTGCTAGCTTCCTGCACATCAAGTTGTCATCCCCACTCTTATCTTGAGAGTACAAGGTCACAACTGCATCTTGTTACGACCCAGCACTGGGTGAATCCTTCTACATTCCCAGCTCATTATGTTTTTACCTAACAGTACCGACTGTATGTGGCTGGTCTAGTTGAGATTCTGATTCACAATAAGCTCAGCATGTTGATGATAGGAACTCACTCTTGGTAATAGTATTAAATGAGCCAGTTGTTTCAATCTCACTTAGACCATAAGATACAGGAGCAGAAGTAGGCTGTGTGGCCCATTGAGTCTGCTCTGCCATTCCATCATGAGCTGATCCATTCTCCCACTCAGCCCCACTCCCCTGACTTCTCTCCATAACTTTTGATAGCCTGACTATTCAGATACCTATCAATTTCTGCCTTAAATGCACTCAACCACTTGACTGCCCAGCCACACATGGTAGCAAATTCCAGACATTCACCACTCTCTCATTAAAATTCTGCAATTCTGTTTTAAATGGGTGCCCTTCAATCCTGAAATGGTGTCCTCTTGTCCCTGACTGGTCTCCTTGTGATTTGATTGGTTTCCTAAAGTTTGTTGGAGATAGTCATTGCCTTGCATTGTTCTGGTACAAATGTTACATGCCACTTATTATATTGGGAATCCATCCTCTCCAGGTGTTTTATTGTTCGGCAGCTTTTTTAGAGGCCTATGCCTCTTAGTGACCAATGCTGTCATGGTCTTGGTGCACAGAAGCATGGACTGCATCGATGGAGGAGTTGGAAATGGAACTGAACATTGTGCAATCAGCTGTGAACATCTACACTACTGATCTTATGAATAAAGGAAGACCATTGATAAAGCAGATGAAGATGGATGAGCCCAGGTTATTGTATTTTTTTTAAATTTTACAATACAGCACAGTAGAAGCTGATTCTGGCCACTGAAACACATGTTGTCCAATTACACTCAATTAACCTATCAACCCTGTACATTCTGGAAGGTGGGAGGAAGTGAGAGCACTGAGGGAAGATGTACACAGGTCATGGAGAAAATGTATAAACTCCTTACAGATAGCTCAGTATTGAAACCTGGGGCATTGTGCTATAATAGCGCTGTGCTCACTGCAATACTAACTCCCATGTGTTGATGATCTCCTCAGCTTTATTCTGGAGCTGGAATAATTCACCTCTAACATCAATCTTCCTTTCAGTGATAATATGACTCAACCCATTGGAATGTTTTCTCCTTAAAGTCCATTGACTTCAGTTTCCCCATGTAATTTAATGCCACAACCAGTGAAATTTTGTTTGATGTCAAGAACTGTGACTCTCAACTCACCTTTGAAATTCATCTCTGGAAGAGTCACGTGATGGAGTAGTGGCCAGTAGGGGAATACCAACCCTCTCCAGAAAAGAAGAAATAAAGTGAAGAAAATACAAAGTTCAAGAAATACAAAACATAACAAATAAAAGATAAAGTTGTAGAGAAAAGAAAGAAAATGGCACCCAAGAAGGAAAAAATAAAAACAATGGGAAAAAAAGAAAAGATGCTGGAAGAGAAAGGAGAAGGCCTTACCTCCATGAAGAAACAGGGAACCTTCGTGAAGAAGAGAGCCCATTCTCTGAGGTTGGTGAGGACCCTGCAGAATCGTGACCCCCTCCCACCGACTGCTGGACTGCAAAAATGGCTCTCTGAGCCAAACAAAAGTGCGCAACTGAGCTTACTAAGGAGAAGGAGAACACTGACGGGAGGGGGGCTCAGCCGAGGAGCAGGCAAACACAATGCGACGAGCTGAGGGATGCCCGACACAAGGGCTCTCAGCTGGAAGAAGAGGAAAGCGACAGGAAAGGGAGTGAAAGGAAAGAAGAGCAGCAGCAGGAGGCCCAACAGATGAGTAGCCCAGAAGAAGAGGACCAACAGCAAGAAACCAAGCAAGAAGAAGCCCAGCAAAGTGAGACAAGCAACTCATCAGGAAAGTCAAAAGAGATAGATACAAGGAAGAGAAGAAGACGACACAAACACAGGTGTTGACACAGAAGAAGAAGACCAAGATCTGCACAGAGAAATAAAACAGATGGACAGAATATAGATAAAGTTTTTTTTCAAGAACAAATGAAGGCATTTAAAGAATGGTTGACATGAGAATTTAGTGAAATGAAAAGAAAAAATGAAAAGTACAGAAGAAAAAGTGAATAGAATAGAGCTGGTCATGACAGAAATAGGGAAAAGATTAGAAAATGTGGAAGAATGAGAAATGGCTGTAGAAATGGAAGTGAATGACGGAAGAAGAAAATTGGAAGAAAGTGATAAAAAAGTTAGAGTCACAAGAGTTGTTAGCTCAGAAAATTGATATGTTGGAAAATTATAGTAGGCGAAACAATATAAAAATAGTGGGCCTAAAGGAAGATGAAGAAGGCACAGGTATGAAGAATTTATAAAAGAATAGATCCCAAATGTCCTGGGAATGACAGAAATACAAGAAGGAATGGAAATAGAAAGGGCACATAGAACACTAGCTCTGATCCATTTTAGTAAAATTTTTGAGATATACGACAAGAGAAAATATACTGCAGTGGGCAAGGAATAAAATTAGAGAAGACAATAAACCATTGGAATACAAGGGTCAAAATTTTTTTTTTACCCAGACATAAGTTTTGAACTCTTAAAGAAGAGGAAGGATTTAATACAGCAAAATTGATTCTATGGAAAAAAAGGTTATAAATTCATGTTAAGACATCCAGCTGTGCTTAAAATATTTATCCCCGGGGAGCAAAACAGAGTGTTCTCGGATCCATAGGAAGCACAAGAATCTGCAGAGCATTTGAAGGACAGAAGGAGAAATGAAGAGATGAATTAAGAATGAAGAACAGCAATAAAGTATATATAAAGATGTAAAAACGATGTATATGTAAAAAACTAAAGAAGGGAAAGAGAAGGGAAGGAAGGAAGTAAGGGGAAAAAAAGGAGAACTTTGTTATATGTGTTAAAAAAAATTCTTTTCTGTGGGGGTTGGGTGGGAAAGAATAACCGTCACTGAGAAATCAGTTGACACTTGCGAGCGGGTTCACAATCCAAATGGAGAGGGGAGTAGTGGTTGCCTGACAAAGGATAAGGGGCAACTCAGAGAGGGGGGGAAGGGACATTTGGGGCTAAGGGAATATTGGATGTGGGAGTTGTTGAAGTATTTTATGTTTTAAATGTGTTGTCATACATTGAGTTTAAAAAGGGAAAACTGAGAGATGAAAATGGGGAAAAGGGGGATGGTGGTGGTGAGGAAGAGGAAATGAGGTGTAAACAGGGTATGAGATAGCCATTTTGAATTATATGACTATATATATTAATGGAATACATAACCAAATTAAACGGAAGAGGCTATTAAATTTACTAAAAAAAGAAAAAATAGTCATAGCATTTGTGCAGGAAATGCATCTAACTGAAGTGGAACATAATAAATTAAAGAGAGTCTGGGTAGGACATGTAGCGGCAGCATCATATAATTCAAAAGCTAGAGGTATAGCTATATTAATTAATAAAAATGTACCAGTCAAAATAGAGGAGGAAATCAAAATAGAGGAGGAAATAATAGATCCAGCAGGGAGGTATGTAATGATGAAGTGTCAGATATATTCAGAATTTTGGAATTTGCTGAATATATATGCACCTCATGAAGAGGATCAAAAGATTATGCAAGGTATTTTTTTGAAGATTGTAGTTACCAAGGGAATATATTGATAGAAGGGGATTTTAACCTTAATTTGGATCCAATGTTGGATAAAACTAGACAAAAGACTAGCAATAAGAAATAAAGTGGCCAAATTTATGGTTAAATCAATGCAGGAAATGAAACTTATGGCTCATATTATTTGAGTAGGCATAAAACATACTCAAGGATTGATATGTTTTTGTTGTCGGCCCATATTCAAGGGAGAGTTAGGAAAACTGAATATAAAGCTAGATTGCTATCTGATCATTCACCCCTGTTATTAGCAATAGAATTGGAGGACATCCCACCAAGATCATATAGATGGAGGTTAAACTCCATGCTACTTAAAAGGCAGGAATTTAGAGAGTTTATTGAACGCCAAATTAAAACGTACTTTGAAATAAATACAGAATCAGTGAAAGACAAATTTATATTATGGGATGCATGAAAGCTTTCATTAGAGGGCAGATAATAAGTTATGTAACTAAGATGAAAAAGGACTACAATCAAGAAATAGAACAGTTGGAAAGGGAGATAGTAAGTACAGAAAAGGAACTAGCAACAAGGGATGATATAACAAAAAGAAGAGAATTGGTGGACAAAAAAAAATACGAAACATTACAAATATATAAGGTGGAGAAGAACGTAATGAAAATAAAGCAAAAGTATTATGATCTAGGAGAAAAAACACACAAAATATTGGCTTGGCAACTTAAAAGGTGGGGGCGGGGGGTGAGCCAGAGGCATCAAAGAAAAAGGACAAACAAATTACATATAATCCAATGGAGATTAATGAGAACTTTAAGGAATTTTATGAACAATTATACCAAACTGAGAACGAGGGGAAAGATGATAAAATAGAAGAGTTTTTAGCTAAAATTGAACTGCCGAAATTGCAAGAAGAGGATCAAAACAAACTGATAAAACCATTTGAAATAGAGGAAGTACAGGATATATTAAAAAAGCTGCCGAACAATAAAACACCTGGAGAGGATGGATTCCCAATATAATTCTATAAAACATTTAAAGAGTTATTAATTCCTCCTCTCCTGGAAGTAATGAACCAGATAGAAGAAACACAAAACTTGTCAGATTCATGTAAGACAGCAATAATTACAGTAATACCAAAGATGGGGAAGGATCCACTAACACCAGCATCATATAGACCAATATCTCTACTTAATTCAGATTATAAGATAATAGCAAAATTATTAGCAAACAGATTGGCCGACTGTGTACCAAAAATAGTAAAACAAGATCAAACTGGATTTATTAAGAAAAGACGAACAGCAGATAATGTCTATAAATTTATTAATTTAATTCATGCAGTTCAAGGAAATAAGATGCCAACAATGGCTGTTGCTTTAGATGCAGAAAAAGCCTTTGACAGGGTAGAATGGAATTATTTATTTAAAGTATTACAGAGGTTCAATCTACCAGAAAAATATATTAATTGGATTAAAGCATTATATAATGGACCATTGGCGATGGTAACAGGAAATGGATATGTATCGAACCAATTTAAATTAAATAGGTCAACTAGGCAGGGATGTCCACTATCTCCCTCACTGTTCGCTTTAGCAATAGAACCATTGGCAGAACTAATAAGAAAATAAAATGAAAGGGATAAAAATAGAGGAGTATAAAATCAGTTTATTTGCAGATGACATCATAATATACTTAACAGAACCAGAAATATCAATAAAAGAACTACATAAGAAATTGAAGGAGTATGGAGAAATATCAGGGTACAAGATCAATGCAAATAAAAGTGAAGTGATCCCAATGAGTAATGTGGATTATACAGAATTTTAAAAAGAATCACCATTTAAATGGCAAACACAAGCAATCCGATACCTAGGTATTAGGTTAGATAATAATTTAAGCCACTTGTACAAATTAAATTACCAGCCACTTATAAAGAGATTGCAGGAAGACTGAGAACATTGGAAAGAATTACTGCTACTGTTGATAGGGAGGGTAAATTTCCATTAAAATGATTGTCTTCCCAAGGATACGATACTTATTTCAATCATTACCAATTCCCTTAACAGAGAAATTCTTCAATGAACTAAAGAGAATAATAAGGAAAGGGGGGAAACCGAGGATAGCGTTAGATAAATTAACAAAGAGATACAACCAAGGTGGTTTGCAGTTACCAAACTTTAAAAATTATTATAGAGCAGCACAATTAAGGTAATTATCAGATTTTTATCAGACAAGGGAAAAACCAGATTGGACTAAGATAGAGCTAGATAAAATAGGGGAGAAGGTATTGCATCATTTACTCGATATATGGAAGGAGATTCACTTAAAAAGGAAAAAAACAAATTACCAAATACCAAAATTATTATTGACGCAAAATCAGCTAATCCCTTTTACAATAGATAATCTTTCCTTTAGAGAATGGGAGAGAAAAGGAATTAAAAGAATAGAACATTGTTTTTTGGGAAATAATTTATTAACATTTGAACAATTGAAGTACAAATATGGAATAACTCATGGTACAATGTTTGCATACCATCAACTGAAAGCCTACTTAAAGGATAAATTGGGAAACAGACTGAGATTACTCAGCTTTGAATATGTGATTTCAGAGACAATGATAATTAAAAGATTTATAACGAACATGTACAACAAGCTGCAAGATAAGGAAAATGATGAAATAAGCAATAAACCCAAACAAAAGTGGGAAAAGGATTTAAACATAAAGATAAAAAATGAAACATGGGAAAAGTTATGTTCTGGAACTATGAAGAATATAATAAACACAAGGTTACGCATGATACAGTATAATTGTTTACTCAAGTTATATATCATGCCCCAAAAGTTTTTAAAAATGGGATCCAACATTATCAGATAGGTGTTTTCGCTGTAAGAAGGAAATGGGAACATCAGTACATGCAATTTGGGCATGTGAGAAAGTGAAAAAGTTTTGGGAAGATCTAAATCAGATATTAAATAAAATCACAAAAAAATAACATACCAAAAAATCCAGAGATCTTTCTTCTAAGTAATATAAGAAGTTAGGAATTAGGCCTCAAACTGGATGAAGCACAAAAAAGATTTATTATGATAGCCTTAGCTGTAGCAAAAAAATGTATAATGTCAACTTAGAAATCAGAAGAGAATACAGCAATGGTACATGGAAATTAATAAATGTATTCCATTGGAAAAAATAACATAATTTAAAAAATAAAGACACATTATTTAAACAAATTTGGGAACCATACATGGAACATAACAGAGAGGGCTTGCCTCGGACCTCCACCCCCTAAAATGATAAGAAGACAAAATGACTTGATCCAGTGTGTCAAAGTAGATGACACATTTTTCTTGTTTATATTTCATGGTGTGATGACATTGTTTAATGTTTTTATTGTATTGCATACGTTGAATGTTTATTCGTTTTGGAGGGGGGTGGGAAGGTAGGGGGGGGAAAAAGGGGGAAGAAAATGCCACAGTGTATATTTAAGAGGGAAATATTTGTACATATTTTGGTTGATATGGCTCACAGTGTGAAAAATAAAAAAATTATATAAAAAAAAAGAAATTCATCTCTTAGATCTAAGCTTGGATCAGAATTCAGAACTAAGGGATCCCAGCAAAACCCTATCTGGGCATTGGTGAAGAGGATTTTAGTGTGACACTGCCCTTGGTGTAGGTCCACTTCACCCTAACCTAAAATGACCAGTCTTGCTGCCACTTCTGATAAATAGTAAGTCAAGAAAGCTATTGCCCACCTCAAAAATAACAAGGAATCAGGAGCAGATGGTATCCCCGATGAAATCCTAAAATCTAGCGGTGAAGATATTCAGTCACAAATCCTTAGCTTCATTACCCTAATCTGAGAAGAGTAGGATTTGCCAGGGAATCTCAAATGTGCAATAATAATAACCATCTTCAAAATCAGTACAATTGTGGTACAGTAACAACAAACAGGTCTCCCTGCTGGGCTGCTTCCTGATTTTGTCTATCCAGAAGCACAGTGGGCACCATTTTCATTACAAGTCCAAACCGAAATACAGGGAGCAGCATCTGCCACTATACAAGGCATTTCTATATCTCACTAAAAACTTTGAGTTGATCAACTGGGAGGGAAAATGGAACATCCGGAATTGAAGTTTCCTACAGAAATTGTCTCAATCATGACTTGTTCCATGATGAGTCTACAATAGAATGACTCTTAGCAAAGCATGATGTCAAACAAAGCTGCCTCATTGCCTCAATGCTTTCCTCAATCTTTCTTGAATCCTTGTTTCATTCATCTTCAACAATTTCCAAGGGAATGGAGACAAACTTCAGAACAAAAGCAAAGCCATTTAATCCAAAGAGACACCATTCCAGATCCTAGGCTGACCCAACCCCAGTGTCCAAACTGTGGTATGTGACATCATTTGTATGCATTCTGAGACTGACTCCAAACCACACCAATGCTTTCCCTGAATCTTTCAAGCAGTTAGGCTTTATACTTTGCATGTGCAAAACAAACTTCTTCCTACATGCCCCTTCTGTGTCGACAATAAAAGATCATGGAGAGACACTGGAAAATCATTTTTCATGTTTTAAGAACCACTTTTTGGCAAAACAGATATTGATGATCAAATTCACCAGTTTTCAATGCATTATCAAAGCCTTTCATTGATTAAGGAAAAGTGTTTGAACCACTTCAGAATCCAAAGCAGCAAAGAGCACGTAAGTCAGTTTTAGTCCCAAGTAGATCGTGAATAGGTGCTAGTTGACAGTTCAATTCTATCACTTTACTGAATGGTATTAGACTGAGTGGCTGGTTCTAGGCGGAGTAGAATTTTTATGCTTTTTGGATAGCAATCATCATCCACTTTTCACCCAACTCCTACTTTACTTACAGAAAATTACAAACACAATTTCTCATCATTAAACAACATGGATTCTACTTAATCATACAATGCTTTACAAAATGCCCTGCTAAAAGATTTTCCTACTAATCCATGTCAAACTAACTGGCTTTCAGTTATAATTTTTTTCCCTTTTCTACAATAACGTTATTAGATTTGTTATTTTCCAATCCATAGGATGTATTCTAAAAATCAGAAAAGTTTGGTAGCACACAAATTTGGTTCCACACTGGAATATCAGCTCCAAGGAATCCACATTTATCTTTGCCACTCTTTTTCTTTTTATATATTTCTGCATTTGCCATAAATATGACCAAATTTGACTCTCCATGGTCCTATAGTTTATTCACCACCCAAATATTTTCTAAACTGCACTGACACCCAATTAACCAGATTCTGATATTTCTGATCCCTCAGTTCTTCATTATTTCTTGAATCTCCTTCATCAATGTTCTACAAACAATGTCCCTGGTTTAATAATTTGCTAAGCCACCATGTCTCTAAACATCTATATCCCAAAACATCTCTTCCTTTTGATATTCTTTCCTCCATTTTAAATGTTCTTTAAAAATTAACATTTCTTAAGTCTATGCTCTAATATCATTCTTACGTGGATTGGTGTCATGTTAGTTTGATAACTAATATCAAACTATGGACCGACCTAGGAGGGGAGGCAGGCCCCTCCAGCCCGGGTAAGAAACCTGCATAGGAGAAGGCCACTCCGATATAAAACCTACGACCCAAGGACCTCGCTGCCACGTCCCAGCTTGCTTGGCCACGGCACACGAACCATGGGTGTAAAGGGTGGGGCCAGTACTGCGCGCACTGCACTCCACCTAAAAGCTCCTTTGCGCAGGCCCGAGGACAGGTCCACGTCCTCCCCCTCCACGTCCTCCCCCTCCACGTCCTCCCCCTCAAAAGATGCTCACAAACTCAAGCTAGCATGCTGGAACATCAGAACCATGCTAGACAAGGCTGACAGCCACCGACCTGAACGTCGGTCTGCCCTCATTGCACATGAACTCCTCAGACTTGACATCGACATAGCCGCTCTCAGTGAAGTCCGCCTGGCAGATGTAGGCAGCCTCCAAGAACGCGGCGCGGGCTACACACTCTACTGGTCTGGCAAGCATTCGGATGAACGACGCCTATCTGGTGTAGGCTTCATGGTCAAGAGCTTCATTGCCTCCAAACTCGAAAACCTTCGGACAGGCCTCTCGGACCGAATCATATCCATGCGACTCCCCCTTCAAAACAAGCGTCACATCACCCTCATCAGTGTCTATGCTCCAACCCTCCAGGCGGAACCAGCAGAAAAGGAAGGACAAGTTCTACACCGACCTGCGCAACCTCATCCAACGCACCCCTACAGCCGACAAGATTGTCATCCTGGGCGACTTCAACGCTCGTGTCGGCAAAGACTCAGAAACCTGGCCAGGAATCCTGGGCAAGCATGGCATCGGCAAGTGCAACGACAATGGGCGCCTCCTGTTGGAGCTCTGCGCAGAACAACGGCTTGTCATTACAAACACACTTTTTCAGCAGAGGGACAGCCTTAAGACCACCTGGATGCATCCCCGATCCAAACACTGGCACCTCCTGGACTACATCCTGGTGCGAGAAAGTGACAAACGAGATGTGCTCCACACCAGGGTCATGCCTAGCGCGGAATGCCACACTGACCACCGGCTGGTTCGCTGCAAGCTCAACCTTCACTTCAAGCCAAAGCCCAGGAACAATAAAGCCCCCAGAAAGAGGTTCAATGTTGGAAACCTGCAGTCAGACGAAGCGAGAGGAAACTTCCAGGCAAACCTCAAAGCAAAGCTCGACGATGCAACCCGCCTCACGGACCCGTCCCCTGAAACCCTCTGGGATCAGTTGAAGACTACCATACTGCAATCCACTGAAGAGGTACTGGGCTTCTCCTCCATGAAAAACAAGGACTGGTTTGACGAAAACAGCCAGGAAATCCAGGAGCTGCTGGCAAAGAAGCGAGCTGCCCACCAGGCTCACCTTACAAAGCCGTCCTGTCCAGAGAAGAAACAAGCCTTCCGTCGCGCATGCAGCCATCTTCAGCGCAAACTCCGGGAGATCCAAAATGAGTGGTGGACTAGCCTCGCCAAACGAACCCAGCTCAGCGTGGACATTGGCGACTTCAGGGGTTTCTACGAGGCTCTAAAGGCTGTGTACGGCCCCTCACCCCAAGTCCAAAGCCCGCTGCGCAGCTCAGACGGCAAAGTCCTCCTCAGCGACAAGATCTCCATCCTCAACCGATGGTCAGAACACTTCCAATCTCTTTTCAGTGCCAACCGCTCAGTCCAAGATTCCGCCCTGCTCCAGCTCCCTCAACAGCCCCTAAGGCTAGAGCTGGATGAGGTTCTCACCCTGGATGAGACATATAAGGCAATCGAACAACTGAAAAGTGGCAAAGCAGCAGGTATGGATGGAATCCCCCCAGAGGTCTGGAAGGCTGGCGGCAAAACTCTGCATGCCAAACTGCATGAGTTTTTCAAGCTTTGTTGGGACCAAGGTAAACTGCCTCAGGATCTTCGTGATGCCACCATCATCACCCTGTACAAAAACAAAGGCGAGAAATCAGACTGCTCAAACTACAGGGGAATCACGTTGTCTCCATTGCAGGCAAAATCTTCGCTAGGATTCTACTAAATAGAATAATACCTAGTGTCGCCGAGAATATTCTCCCAGAATCACAGTGCGGCTTTCGCGCAAACAGAGGAACTACTGACATGGTCTTTGCCCTCAGACAGCTCCAAGAAAAGTGCAGAGAACAAAACAAAGGACTCTACATCACCTTTGTTGACCTCACCAAAGCCTTCGACACCGTGAGCAGGAAAGGGCTTTGGCAAATACTAGAGCGCATCGGATGTCCCCCAAAGTTCCTCAATATGATTATCCAACTGCACGAAAACCAACAAGGTCGGGTCAGATACAGCAATGAGCTCTCTGAACCCTTCTCCATTAACAATGGCGTGAAGCAAGGCTGTGTTCTCGCACCAACCCTCTTTTCAATCTTCTTCAGCATGATGCTGAACCAAGCCATGAAAGACCCCAACAATGAAGACGCTGTTTACATCCGGTACCGCACGGATGGCAGTCTCTTCAATCTGAGGCGCCTGCAAGCTCACACCAAGACACAAGAGAAACTTGTCCGTGAACTACTCTTTGCAGACGATGCCGCTTTAGTTGCCCATTCAGAGCCAGCTCTTCAGCGCTTGACGTCCTGCTTTGCGGAAACTGCCAAAATGTTTGGCCTGGAAGTCAGCCTGAAGAAAACTGAGGTCCTCCATCAGCCAGCTCCCCACCATGACTACCAGCCCCCCCCACATCTCCATCGGGCACACAAAACGGTCAACCAGTTTACCTATCTCGGCTGCACCATTTCATCAGATGCAAGGATCGACAATGAGATAGACAACAGACTCGCCAAGGCAAATAGCGCCTTTGGAAGACTACATAAAAGAGTCTGGAAAAACAACCAACTGAAAAACCTCACAAAGATAAGCGTATACAGAGCCGTTGTCATACCCACACTCCTGTTCGGCTCCGAATCATGGGTCCTCTACCGGCACCACCTACGGCTCCTAGAACACTTCCACCAGCGTTGTCTCCGCTCCATCCTCAACATCCATTGGAGCGCTTTCATCCCTAACGTCGAAGTACTCGAGATGGCAGAGGTCGACAGCATCGAGTCCACGCTGCTGAAGATCCAGCTGCGCTGGATGGGTCACGTCTCCAGAATGGAGGACCATCCCCTTCCCAAGATCGTGTTATATGGCGAGCTCTCCACTGGCCACCGTGACAGAGGTGCACCAAAGAAAAGGTACAAGGACTGCCTAAAGAAATCTCTTGGTGCCTGCCACATTGACCACCGCCAGTGGGCTGATAACGCCTCAAACCGTGCATCTTGGCGCCTCACAGTTTGGCGGGCAGCAACCTCCTTTGAAGAAGACCGCAGAGCCCACCTCACTGACAAAAGGCAAAGGAGGAAAAACCCAACACCCAACCCCAACCAACCAATTTTCCCCTGCAACCGCTGCAATCGTGTCTGCCTGTCCCGCATCGGACTTGTCAGCCACAAACGAGCCTGCAGCTGACGTGGACTTTTTACCCCCTCCATAAATCTTCGTCCGCGAAGCCAAGCCAAAGAAAAAAAGAAAGTTTGATAACAATCCTGCGAAACACAACAGAATATTTTGAAGGCATCATATCAATTCAATTTATTGTTAACTGTGTTAGCATCGCTTTTGAGAAAACTTCTCGGAAAGGTAAGATTTTTTTGGTAACACTGATAGATAAGACCAATTAAAATCTGTAAAAGTTTAAAAGTAATGCTAGTAACACATTTATACCCTTTTATAGTTTAAGTAGAACTTTTTTTCCCCAAAATCAAGGTATAAGCATTAAATACATCATATTCTTTTACGTGTTCTCCCATTTTAAATCTTTACATTAAATTTGGCATTTTCAGAAAACAAAGATGAATATCAGCATTCATATTTCAAACCATGAAATAATTAAATTGATATAATCAAACTCTGCTTCAAAATGGGTTCAATTGTACAATTTCCAAAAAGACATGCAAAAATAAATCAAGCTTTACATTCAGTTTTTTTAATACACTTTGAAAACCTGCCACAGGCTAACTGACCGATATCAAATGCTGTCCATCAAAATGTCATCAGGGTTGGTGAAAGTCCAAATATTTTTCAATCTATTAACCAAGATTAGATTGCAAGTTGATTCCATTTGCTTGTGAGAAATTACACTCAAGACTTAGTAAACACATTTTATTTTCTAATTGATATACATCTGCTAGAGTCTTAATTTAAAATGCACTTGCTCTTAATTTCAATGAACTGAAACAGAAGATATGATCTGACCCAGTACTACCCATACCACAAAAGTTCCTCCTTCAACTTAACCTCTAATGCCCTTGCAACGATCACCTGCAACTTCATTTTCATGGAGAGAAAGGAGGAAGACTTTGGCCTCAAAGAAAGCATTCATTCATTCTGAGATGTTGTGTTAATTGGTTAGAAGGAGGAAATGTCAGAAACTTTATGCATTTGTATGGTACTATACACAGGCATTCATTTTCATGATGCATTCATTCCAAATAGGGGCCGTAGGGGTTATCAGTCAGAACTGTGAGAAGACAGGAAACAAACCTGCAGGAAGCAACTAAAATACTCAATTTAACTCTCAAACAAGAGGCAAAAGAAGATGGGAGAAATAAGCTACACAAAGAATAAAATCTGTTGAAGACAGGCCTCAAAACAGATTGTCACACATTTAATAATCCAACGCATAAATCATTATATAAAAGATGTTTTCTCTGAAAATTCCTTTTAAAAAATTGCTCCATGATACATAGATGAAAGCCACAGCAAGATATATCTGTGTTACAGAGACCTTCTTCCACAAGGTTTAAAATCTTTGTGACCAATGCAAACAGAGTTGATAATGCATCAGATAAAACGGCAGGGGAGATTATTTCTGTGAGCAGCAATTATAACCTTACAAAACAACCTCACCTCCCAGGGATTACTAAAAGAGCACTAGTGAAGCCGAAATTGCAATCATATCATTTTCTGCAGCTATTCTTACCTTTTTATTGTTTTCTTTAATATCTTGAGGATTCAGAGATTTGTAGTCACTGAAATAAGGGGAAAAAGATAAATAATAATGTGTTAGACATTTAGCGTTTATTGTACTTAAAATAGTGCAAAATATATGGCAAGGAAAAATATACAAATGGTGACATGATATAGTAAGTTGTAATTTCACTGTAAAGCAATCAACAAAACAGGTAGAGTGGAAAATAAAAGTAACCACAAAATTACATTTTTCCCCAAAGCATTCAACTTACAGTGAAGTAAAGAGATAAACACCAGAGGCTCGCCTTTTAAACCAATTTTAACATTCAGTAATCCTTTGCTATCAGCATTTATAAAAAGAAAAGATTTGTCTTTTGAATTTCAATACATTTCATTTGTGAATTTCTGGAAGATACTTCTAGGACACTGATTAACACCAAGAAATTTTAAGATTGTTTTAGCAATGCAAAACCAGAGGAAAGAAACAGGTATGCAAATGAAATGTTTTCCTCTCACTGGAGTGGAAAAAAACCCACATTTTCAAGAAGAGATGTAGTTCAACATTGACAGCTACCCAATTCATTTTCAGATGCAGGAGTGGCCCACCCTTTGCACACCTCTGCCCCATCAACTTTTTTATCATCAAGATTTCAAACAGGCGTGGTATGTAATAGAAAATGCCACTGTTTCACACTATTGACTTTCATTGCAAATAAATGACACTCAAGTACAAAGTTTTGTATTAATTAAGCTACCTTTGTCACTTACATTAAGTCTGATCGGAAATAATGCAGGATAGCACAAAAAGCTAATCCATTTCTCCATGATGTAGTGAAATTGGTGATTTTCACTCCTCTGTAATTTTTTGTCACTTCTTTGCACCAAGCAAGCAGTGATTGAGTAGCATTTGGCTTTTTCCCCAGAACCGGGCTCGGGATTGGGCTTGGCTAAGAAATAAGGGAAAAAAAAACAAAGTTATGAAAATTAACACTGGTTGACCTAACCAAATGATTAGAATCTTTTGATGTCTGCCTCTTTTTTTAAAAAACAGCTGTCAGTTTCTGATAATCACTGCTACTGACAAGAATCACACATCATCTAAATTCCTAGCTGCTGGCACTGATCTCTAACGCAAGCTGTCAGTACAGGACTTTAGGTATGTACAAAGCAGCAAGCCAAAAACTAAACCAGATGATGTATAATCATGGCATTTCAAGGTTGAAGGCCTTTTTCTGTATCAATTTCCTGTTGCCTTTAATAGTTGGTTTATTTTGTAACGTTTACAATGAGATATGAACTCCTGCATGCAAAGAAAGAACCCAAGATACTGTATATACATATATCGTTTCAATGAGACATTGACCAATCTTAGCAACACACTTAGGATAATTATACATATATATATATATATATATATATATAGAGTCTACAATATGGAATTATTCTACTGCAATTTTATATAGAGATTGAATAATATTAAATATTTCAAAATTAATTTTGATCTGTCCATTAGAACTTAAATTAAGCCTCAGGAATACAAATTAAATTATTGAAATATTGTCGACATGTTTTTCACATTAAAACCAAAGGGAAAAAATGGATATGCCAGCATTTATGATTCTTGTGTCCACAGTGGTTTAAATGCAGTAATATGTGTGTATATAAAATGCAAGGAATTAACATATAAATCAATAAATATAAAAGTAACTTGAATTGACTGTTTTTAAAAAAAAAAATTGTAGTTCTTCGGTGAGGCTTTAGTAAACATTTTACTTAACAATGCTGAAAAAGGAAAAAAACGACAACAGACAAATATTTGGGAACAACCTAGTGCAAGAATCATTTTGAAGCTACGCGTAAACTTGGAATTTCTTCCCTCTGATTTACTTTTTTTGTAAGAGGGAGAGTTTTGATTGTCAATTTTCTATTTTGAAGATCATCTTAAATCATTCATGATTTCAAGAACATGGAAATCAAATCAGAATTTGCAATGAAGATATCTGGTTATTCAGACAGACAATCTCTGTATTTTGGAAATTCACAATGTCAATCTGAAAATGTACTATTTAACAGCCATAGGTGAGTATTAAAATATATTTACACAAATGTAAGCCTTGGTAGAAACAGCTAGTAGAAATAAACATATCGAGTTAGTGTTGAATTAAATTCGAATGACTTTTAGCAGAAATTAATATAAAAATCAGGTAACCTTGATAAATTTTGTAAAAATATGACATTTTAAAGGGTTGATAATATAGATATCCCCTTTTAACAGAACAATGTTTTATTTTTTGTAATGTGGGGCTTGCATTGTTTTCAAGGAAGAAAAATTAGCAATCAGATTGATTTGGCATCTTTGGACAGGAACCCCCTCAAATGGAAGTAAATGGTATTACACATTCATCACAAAAGGTGTCAGCCAAAGGATCCTCAAAATGAACTTGAAGCTTGTCAGAGGATTTTTTTTTCTACAATGAACCATTTTCCATTATATAAATCTGTCATGACAATAAGTAAACAAATCTCAAATAATTCTGTATATCCCATCTTTTGAAATACTAATAATAAATCCACTCCCAATGTTTGTTTCTCTGCTTTCTTCACTTTAAAGCCTTTCATTGACTTAACTTTTGGCCAACTTCCCCAATGTCCCTTTGAGGTTAATGACAAATTTTGATTATGCTCCTGCCATTCTTTCATAATTTACTACAGAAGACTGTGCAGAGATGGTGTAGGGAGGCAAAAGAGCAGCTTCATGACTGTCTGCAGTCAGTAGACTGGGCCATGTTCAAAAAATGCATGGGTGACTGTGCTCCCTCTAAAACTATCTGGGTGTATTCTAACCTGAAGTCATGGATGGACCAAGAGATCCTCAAATTGTTGAAGATCAGATCTGTGGCATTCATGTCAGGCGATTCAGAGACATACAGGATGTTCATGTACAACTTTCGTAAGGGCATTACCAATACAAAAAGACAATTCCAGACCATACTGGAATCAGAGATGGACGTTCAGCAGCTGTGGCAGTGAGTGCATACCTACACATCCTTTTCAAGCAAAACAAGTAGCAGCATAAACTGTGATATGTCTATTCTGAACGATCTCAATGCCTTCTCAGCTCACTTTGAACTCCCACATCCCTGGTGATTCTGTTTGCTCATTTTCTGAAACTGATATAAAAGGAACCTTCAACAAGGTAAATCCTTGGTCAGATCCTTAAAATCTGCTTGTACCAACTAACTGGATTTTATGCAGATATTTTTTACAACATGCTACTACGTCTGAGGTCCCCATCTGCTTCAAAAGGACATCCATTGTACGCAAGTTATTTAACGTGACTTGCATGAACAACGATCAGCTGGTGGAATTTAAAATTTGCCATGATTAAATGCTTTGAGAGATTGGTTATGGAGCAAATCAATTTCCCTTGCCTATTGTCACAATAGATCAATGACCACCCCACTAGCGTCCGCATCCAACCGGAATTTCCAGAAATTATAGCAGGATCCCACTATTAGACATATCTTCCCCTTTCCTCCCCTCTCGGCCTTCAGTAGGGACCGCTCTCTCCATGATTCCCTCATGCATTTATCCCTCCCTACTAATAGTGTCCACCCCCCAGCACTTTCCCCTGTAGCCACAGCTAGTACCACACCTCTTCCCTCACCGCAGTCTGGGGCCCCAAACAGGCCTTTTAAGTGAAGCCACACTTCATTGTGAATCAGCAGGATTGATTTATTGCATCCAGTGCTCCCTATGTAGCATTCTCAACATCAGAGAGACTGGAAGGTCACTTTGCTGAGCACTTTCTCTCCATCTGCACAAGTCAAAGAGACATCCCATTGCCCAACCATTTCAGCTCTGTGTCCCACTCCCATACTCACATGTCTGACCATGGCCTCATGTACTATTCCACCATCCACCCATAAATTGGAGGAACACCACCTGATTTTTCCGTTTCGACGTTCTCCAGCTGGATGGCATCAACATCAACTTATGGTTTCTGCTAATTTGCTCTCCTTTCCCCCCTTCTCTTCCCCTTAGCTCTCCACCCCCTTCCCTCTCTATTCGTTCATCTGCCTACCGACATTTTTCCATATCTTGATGAAGGGCTGAACCCAATCTTGTGATAGATCAACAAGACCAATGAGCTTAAAGTGGACTTTAGGAAGGGAAGGCCATGCAGTTGACCTCGTTGATGGATGGAGGTGGAGAAGGTTAATACCTTCAAATTCCTGCGAGTCCTTATATTGGAGGACCTCTCCTAGAGACAGCACATTGAGGCAACCAAATACTTTTATTTTCAACAAATCTGTGAAACTTCTTCCAGGTAAACTCTGGAAAGTATACCAACTGGTAGCATCAAAATCGGTTTCAGTGAAAGGCTACAGAAGGTAGCAAACATAGCCAACTGCATCATAGGCTCCGCCTCCCATCCACTTAAGGCATTTATGTTGGGTGTTGCCTCATTAAGGCAGCCAACATCATAAATGACCACCATTACCCTGGCCATTACTTCTTCTCATTGCTACCTGCCATAGAAGCCTGAAGTCCAGGACCTCTCGGTTCAAGAACAGTTTTTTTTAACCCAACGGTTATCAGGCTTTGCAACCTCCCCTTACTTCCCTAATCATTACTACTCTGGCACCACAAATACCAGTCTGCACTATTGAAACATTACTTTTTCTCTTAGACTACTATAACTATGAATATTTATTATTATATTTTATATTGATTATATATATTTCTTTTTTAAATATTGTTATTAATTTTAGAAAAGAGCTTAATACTAAAACAATATAATAAAATGATATGCATAGTTTCTTTTAATTAATAAAACAATCAGGATATCAAGAGCAATCGTAAATTGTAAAACATATCCATAATTCATCATCTAAATAATTTTTTAAAACAAAAAGAATGGTAATAATAGAAAAAAAGGAAATAAAAAGTAAAAGATAAAAGAGAAAAAAAGAAAGAAAAAACAAAAAAGGAGAGACAAATCAAAGAGAAAAAACTCAATACCCCTCCTTAACAGCATTGGCAAATGCTACATATGATTAACATTAAAGGAAAAATGAAGGAAGAGAAAAAAATGTGAAAAAGATCAGAGTCAGAAAATTCAATTACATTGAAGTGAAATTATTAAATAAGAAGGAGAGTCATAAATGATGCCATCGCATCTGAAATCTTATATCTGAATAATTAACGGAATAATGAATCTTTTCCATATTAAAACAAGACATGATATCGCACAACCATTGATCATGAGTAGGAGGGGCAGCATCCTTCTATTTAATTAAAATCACATGCCTCGTCAAAAAAGAGGCAAAAGAGATAGCACGACTCTGAACCCAGGTCAAAGAAGATTCAATCCCTCCCATTGCATCGAAAAGTGTCACCAAAGGATTCGGTATTAAATCTATATTAAACATTGTAGACAAAGTGTGGAAAGCCTCTCTCCAGTATTTTTCTAGACAAGGACAAGTCCAGGACATATGAATGTCCCTTTCTATATGGTTATTTAATATATACTGTTGCTTTTTTAAAAAAAAACCAATACCGACACTTTTTTTGGAGCAAGTAAGAATGTTTATGCACATATACATTACACTTATGTATACGACAACAAACTCATTATTGTAACATTAAAGTTGCTGTTACTGCATGCAACACCAGATAAAATAGTTAAAAACTCAACAAATATAGTACATGTAAAATAAAACCATATTGCACAGCAGATGTAATAGCTTTATGGAAGGAGAAATCAATTACAGGGCTGGAGTTCCCTCGGAGCAGATCATGTTCAATAATAGAAAATGTACATTCCAGCTGATGGTTCAAGTGGAAACAGCAGATATTCACAATGTTTTCTCCATCGCCCCCAAATCATATATAATATCCCAATTAATTACCAAAGAATTTAAACTGTTTAAAAAGTATGTGCCTCATTATTATAAATATCATTAAATTTAAGTCAAAGCCTCTGAACCATAGAGTGTAAACAAGAAATCTACAGATGTTGGAATCTAGTACACTCCACAAAGGTGCTGCAGAAACTCAGCAGGTCATACAGCATTATTAGAAAGCACAAGACTGACATGCTGGAGGCATGCCACGTGATGACGTGGGGTTAGACAGAAAATCCCTACTCACCTCAAAAAAGTTGAAAAAGAGTCAAAAAAGTTAGCAAAACTTAAGAAAAATAGAAGTAATAGTATTGGAAGACCTACAGAACATTTTAAAATGGCACCAAAGAAAGAAAAGCCAGCCATTACAGTACAAGAAACTGATCAAGAAAAAGACTGAGATAAAGAAGAAAGGCCTACCTTGAGGAAGGATCAACCCAGGGGAGATAGGCCAGGAGCCGGGGAAACTTAGGAATCAGCAGTACAGGGTCCCTCCAGACAATGGTCACCTGACTCGGGTGAAGATGTGACTGCGCACGCGTGACTCCTCACACATATGCAGAGAACAAAAAAATAGAGGCAAATTTAAGAAAGACTTTACAGACCTCCAGCTCCAGCAGGCAAGGAACAGGAAGAACAGGAGACTTTGTTTACTCAAGAATCATTTATTTCTGCAGAAGATATGAAAAAAAACATGGAATCTTCACAACAAGATAGGAAGTTTATAATGGCAGAAATAAAAAGATATGGAGAGATTGTAGCTGAAAACAAGAATTTTATGGAGAAAGTTGAGGAAATGATGCAGCAGGTGGATAAAAGATTTGAAGTTATGGATGAGAAAATTAAAGGAAATGAATTTGAAATTCAAGGCATTAATGAGCAAATGAAAGTGGCACAAGCAGAAGCAGCTGCAACAAAAGATCAGTTAATGCAGAAAATAGAAATTTTAGAGGACATCAGCGGAAGAAACAACAAAGATTATTGGACTTAAAGAAGGAGATAAAGGACAAGAAATTTTAAAAAAGTTTTTACAGCATTGGATTCCACAATCTTTGGGAGTGACTGAATTTTAAGGAGACATTGAAATTGAGAGAGCACATTGGGCATTGAGACTAAAGTCACAGCCGGACGAGAAGCCATGTCCAATACTAGTCAGGGTTCTTCGATGCGATGTAAGAGAGAAGATTTTAGAGCTGGCGGTGAAGCAAGCAGAAGAACGACAGTCACCATGATTTACAATGGGAACAAAATTTTTTAAAAATCCAGATACAAGTTTTGAGTTGTTGAAAAAGAGGAAAGAATTCAATGCAGTTAAAAATATGTTATGGAAGAAAGGTTATGCCTTTGTCTTAAGGTATCTAGCAGTTTTGAAGGTCTTTGTTCCAGAAGGGAGAAATAGGTTTTTCACAGTACCTAATGAGGCAAAGGTGCCTGAAAAAGCAAGACAGGTGGATGCTGATACTTGAATGTATTATCAGATGGAAAAAGTTTTCCTGTAACTGGGAAAAAAAAGTAATATTTCAAGAGAGTTTAAATGGGGAGGAAGGTTTAACCTTTAAGTAATCTACATATATTTTAAAAGATCTATGAGAGAATTAGAATCTATGATAAAAATACAATGAGGGATTGTTTGGTAATTCAAGTGAGTTAGTGGGGGCCATGAGCCTAACCACTGCGAAATCATATGCATGAATGTGATTTTGATCATATCTCGAATAGATTAGGGAAATAGAGACATAACAACCTCATGTGCCTCGGGGTGGGGTGGGGGTTTCTTTGGTTCTTATTTCTATCTTTTCTTATTTTATGCCTGGATTGACTAAGGTTATTTTAACATATACTGCTATTTTACTGGGAGTGAGAGGAGAGGGAAAGGGATGATCAATGGACAAAAGATTTCATATTGGTACTTAATGGCAAGAAAATTGAATTTTATTAGTATTAATATTATTGGAATTCAGAATCCAATAAAACAAAAAAATTGTTAAATTATATGAAAAAGATTAAAGTAGCTTTTTTGCAGGAAACTCATTTGACTGAAATAGAACATGGGAAGTTAAAAAGAGACTGGGTTGGATCTGTATTGGCTTCTTCATTTAATTCCAAGGCAAGTGGAGTAACTATATTAATAAATAAAAAAATTACCAATTAAAATATTGGATACAACTATCATATGTTGAAGTATATGAAATTTTGATTTAAGGTTCCGGGAGAGGACGGTTTATCTCGGAGTTTTATAAAGAATTTAAGGAGTTGTTAATTCGTGTTTTTATTGGATTTTTGGATCAAATGAGAGACTCTAACGACTTACCAGAATCTTTTAAAACAGCATTAATAACAGATATTCCAAAAATATGTTATTACCAACCTCTTATAGACCAAAATCATTATTAAATACAGATTATAAAATTTTATCCAAATTATTAGCTAACAGATTAACTAAATATATACCTAAATTAATAAATATGGATCAGACTGGTTTTATTAAACCTAGAAGATCTGTGGACAATATAGTTAAATTTATAATTTTATTAAATATGGCCCAGAAAGAAAAGACACTACGGTGGCTTTAGATGCAGAAAAAGTGTTTGATAGACTAGAATGGGACTTTTTATATAAAGTATTGAATGTTTTTGGAATTCTAAATGATTTTATAAATTGGTTAAGAGCTTTGTATAATCATCCAAAAGCTAAGGTGGTCACAAATAGGCAAATATCTAAACCTTTCCATTAGAAAGAACATCTCGACAAGGATGCCCATTATCACCATTTTTTTTGCATTGGCTATAGAACCATTGGCAGAAGTGATCAGAAGAGATAATGAGATTAACGGCTTTACGATAGAAGATAGAGAACATAAAATTAGCAGATGATGCTACATTATATCTTACAGAACCAGAAATATCATTGAAGAAAATAAATGTTCGATTGGCATAATATGGTTTGATATCAGGTTATAAAGTCAATGTAGGAAAGAGTAAAGTGATGCCTATAAATTAAGTAAGCAGATGATGAATTTTAAGTGGCAAAAGGAAGCAATTAAATATTTAGGAATGAATATTGATAGAAATTTAAATAATTTATTTAAATTGAATTATCTACCATTACAAAAAAAAATTAATGAAGATTTAAAGAGATGGAAAGGTTTACCAAAAACTTTAATAGGAAGGGTAAATTGTATAAAGATGAATATTTTTCTGAGGTTGCAATATTTATTTCAGTCGTTACCCATTCCTATACCAACGTAGTTTTGGCAGAGGCCGACAGCATCGAATCCACGGTGTTGAAGATCCAACTGCGCTGGGTAGGTCACATCTCCTGAATGGAGGACCATCGCCTTCCCAAGATCGTGTTATATGGCGAGCTCTCCACTGGCCTTCGTGTCAGAGGTGCACCAAAGAAGAGGTACAAGGACTGCCTAAAGAAATCTCTTGGTGCCTGCCACGTTGACCACCGCCAGTGGGCTGATATCGCCTCCAACCGTGCATCTTGGCGCCTCACAGTTCGGCGGGCAGCAACCTCCTTTGAAGAAGACCGCAGAACTCACCTCACTGACAAAAGACAAAGGAGGAAAAACCCAACACCCAACCCCAACCAACTAATTTTCCCCTGCAACCGCTGCAACCGTGTCTGCCTGTCCCGCATCGGACTTGTCAGCCACAAACGAGCCTGCAGCTGACGTGGACATTTACCCCTCCATAAATCTTAGTCCACGAAGCCAAGCCAAAGAAAATAAAAGTGTAAGAAAATTTATTTGGAGTGATAAAATGCCAAGGATAGCTATTGAAAAACTAACCTGGAAATTTGATCAGGAAGGATTGTGGTTGTTGAATTAAAAAAATTATTATAAAGCAGCTCAATTAAGATTTCTGTCCTCCTGTTATCAAATTGGGGAGAAGACAGCGAGGGTAGATATTGAAATGAATAACATAGGAGAAATTAATCCAGAACATTTTTTGTATAAATGGAACGAGGAACCTTTGAAAGGAGTACCAATTTTAAAACATTTATTCAAGATATGGGATAGAATTCACATAGAAAGAGGAATTAATAACTACCAAATAGCTAAGATTATGTTAAAGCAGAATCCACTTATTTTTTTTTACTTTAAATGATCCTTTCTTTGATATCTAACACAATAACAGGATAAAGAGGATAAAAGATTGTTTCTTAGGTTATTTTTTCTTGACTTTTGAACAAATGAAAGAGAAATACAATATACCAAATAATACTATTTTTTCATACTATCATCTTAAATCATATATAAAAAAAGAAATTAGGCATGAATTTTAGATTTCCGGAACAGAACTCATTTGAATATTTAATAATATATATTTATTGAGAAATGTATTACTACTATGTATATACAATTACAAGACACAATGCGGAAAAAGGAACTATATAAGTAAAAAAAAATGGGAAAAAGATTTAAATCTACAAATTCATGATAAGGCCTGGTCAAGATTGTGCCAGGAGAGTGTAACTCAATTATCAGCACTACACAGGTCAGTTTTTAAGAATTATTCTGATAAAAGGATGGCAACATGAAACACAGTTTCTGTTGCCACAGAAGCTGCCTGAACAATTGGCTTTTATTTCAGATTTCTAGGAGCTATATTATTTTGTTTTATATCAGCATGTAACTAAAGTGGAAAACATATAGATTCAGGCTATGAAACTATTAGTATGTTGTACTCCTGGACTTCATATGAAGCCTAAAGACAGAAATTTGCTGGTATTCCATAACTCTTAAGTCAGGGGAACCTACTGACAGGGCCTGCACAGATTAGGCCTGCTGCACAATCCATAAACTCATTAATTTCAAGGGAAATTTTACAATCGTGAGGAAGGTATGTAAAAATAAGGTGAGAATATACTTTATTGCATTGCCAATAATATTATTTGCTTAAGCATAAAGGATTTAAGCAATTTTACTGATTTAAAATAAGCTTTTTCATAGCAAAGTTTGTGATACTTTGCTTATCCAATGCAATTTTGTCAGAAGAACCTGGAGCTGAACACAACCTTGCGCAAGCAGGTTTGACCTCCAATCCAAACCAGGTAAGTGCAGGGGTGTGGAATTTGTGTAGCAACTGTGGACAATGAGCCTCACTTAGCAAAATCCAGTCCTCTTGCAATTATGTGGGATCTGAATTCTAGTCTCACAACATTGGCTTACAGACTTGCTTTTTACTGGGAAATCTCATCCTCTTTGCTTTCATTAATAATGATCACCCTCCTGATTACGGCGAAACAAAATATGCACACATTTTATGAAATTATAAATAGCAACTTCACCTTATTTAATTGTCCATTTTTTTTAACTGCAGAGCCTTCTATTATCAACTGAGATCAATAAATGGAAAAACCTCAGCCACTCAGCTACCTTGCTCCAATGCCTAATCATAAATCATAAACATTTACTGGCTAGCTCAATTCCGCCTCCTTTAGACTTAACTGCGTGTGTGCACACACATATGCACATGCAATCATCCAGTGAAAGGTAAGCAAATAATGATTAGGAATAGAATCTGACCCCATTTTCACTAATAGGAAGGAAAAAATGCATAAATTCTAGTATTAGTATAAATTCCTTCTCAGTTGGTTTGCTCACAATGAGGCATGTGACCTTTTTCTGGGCCAATGTTAATAACAATTCTATTTTTCAGTTAAATATCTACTGACAATTGATCAATCCACAGACATTCCCTGTTTATATTGTTTAACTTCTCACTGAACAGACAAAATCCTGTGCAAAAGATTCAAAAACTAAAAGATAAAGTCTTGAGTGGTCCACTGTATTGCGTACATCTACTGACCAAGAATATATTCAGATTTCCTTCAAGAATTAACAGAGTGAAAGTGATCCAACTGATTAGTAGTAAGTGGCTACCATATAATACAATTTAAAACATGTTTTTCTCTTTCTTGGATTCATGTCACAGTGCAATTAATGTCTTTTCAGGAGGTTAATAATTAATATTAAAAATTCACAATTATCAAAAAGTTGTTTTTTTTTTGCTTTCATTTCCACAATTCCATGCACCCATGGGAAGTATTAACATAACACTTAGGACTCCTTGCAAACACTTACATAATCTTAGAAATTGATGTAAATATTGGCTTCTTCCCAAAGATTCCAAACTATTAAGAGTATTGGTGATTCACCAAGTTTTCTGCAGGATTAAACATTCAGTTTGGAAAAAAGATGTAGCAGATAATTCAGCAGATTCACATTCAAGACTCTCCCTCTGAACTGTCAATGTGAGCAACGGGCAACTTTTAACAACATCACTATGGTATAACTTATAATGCAGCAAGTGACTTAATAATATCATTTGATTTCTTGGTGCTGTGAAATATATGCATTTATTCTGCTGCAGATGCAATAAACTAAAATGCTGGGTCATAATTTCTTTGATGCCAAATGATGGGTGAAAGTACAAAATAAAATTGCAAAGTTATACTTATAAACTAAGCCATCAACCACTTAAGCCATTAAGAATAATGTGGTATCTCTTTCCAGTAACATTGTACATTTTATCCACCAGCCTTCAGCTAGACCGAAGGAAGCCACATCATCAAAACAGGATTGTAATTTCTGCCACCTTTTCTAGTTCATACCTCAACTTAAAATTTAATTTTAAAAACCTTTTTTAAAAAAGTCATACAATAACAAGTAGCTCTATATAGTTTTAAAACATGACTTCAGAAGAAAGAGAACCAGGAGTCAACTGTTCAGCCCTTTATATCTGTTCTGGTTTTCAATCAGATCATGGCTGACTTTTAATCTCAGCATCATCTTCCTTTATCCACCCCCATCCCTTGACTGGTTTTATTGAAAAATTTATTGTGCCTTGAATATACTAATTGAATGAGCCTTGACTGCTTTTTTGGATAGATAATACCACTGTCAAGAGAAGAAATCTCACTTAACAGGCCATTCTCTGTTTTGAGACTCCAAGCCCTAATTCTAGGCCAGGCAGAGGAAACACCAACCCTACATTGATGTTACAATTTTGAACTGCAGAGAACGTACAACGAGTCTGATTAAACCTGCCTCAAAGTACAATCCCCATTTTTCACAGGAATTAAAAAAGCATGCCTTCAAAAGTAGAAAGATCAGACTGAACACTGCAGTTTCACCAGCACCCTCTTTAATTGTTTCCTTGGAAAAATGGTCAACATTCCATTCACTTGCCTTCCTAATTGTTTGCTATGTTAGTTGACAACTTTCAGTGATCAGTATACTGCTGGAGGAACTTAGCATTGGTCTGAATACATACTCCTTTTAATCTTTCTCTATTTAAAAAACTATGTTTTTTTCCACCAAAGTAGGAGACCGCATGTTTTTCAAAGTTATATTTCATCTGCCATACATTTGTCTGTTCCACTCAGTCTACCTTTAGCTGCCAAAATGTTTCTGCATCCTCCTCATAGCCCACAGTACCACCATTCTTTATATCATCCAGTCTCAAGAATTTCCACTTGCTCAAATTTGGTCCTGTCATCCAAATCACCTATATAATTGTGAACATCTGAGAAACCTCATTCGTCCCAACAAAACAGTAAGGATTTTTTTTAACGATTGTGTTAACCAATCATCAATTCACAACAGTATTTCATTCTCAAAAATTATGTGTAACACATTACACCTTCTGAAAGTCCAAATATACCATGCCAACTAGTTTTCCCAAATCTTTTCTGTTTATCTTTACAACTTCAAAAACATTTACAGACATCTCTTCCATTAATTCATGCCGATTACAGTTTCATAATTGACAAATTAAAAATAATATTTATGTGATGCCATCATAAATGGCATTGAAGTGGAGAAATTTCCAGGGCCTGCTTGGATATATCGCAGGTTAATGAAAGAGGCAAGTGAAGAGATTGTTGGGGCCATGACAAAGATCTTTGCATCCTCACCAACAACAGGCAAGGTTTCAGACATATAGGAAATAGGACAGTACAGCAAAGGAACATGATGGCCAAATCAAACTAAAATTCTGAAAGATATTCCTCAATCCCTTCATATTCAAGTGTCTATCTAGAAGTTTTTATTTGTTACATACATTTTCCTTAAACTTCCTCCTTCTCACCTATAATACATGCACGGTAGAGTGTGACATTTCTGTCCTGAAGAAAGCATTCTGACTATCCAACTTAATAGGCCAATGAGGAGAGATCAGTTGCTCAGGACTATAGTTAATGATCTATACTGGAATTCAGAAGAATGAGAGGGAATTTTATAAAAGTATATAAAATTAAGAAAGGGACAGACAAAATAGAGGTAAGAAAGTGGTTTCCACTGGTAAGTGAGAATAGAACTAGTGGACAAAAATGCTGAAGAAACTCAGCAAGTCAAGCTGAATTCTTTATGCAGGAAAAATAACCAATGTTTTGGGCCTGGGCCTTTCAGTAAGGTATGAGCAAAAAGCAGACAGGCGTCTGAATAAAATGGTGGGGTGATGGGCAGGGGGAGGAGCACAGGTCCATAGGCAAGGGGTCAGAGGTGGATATGAGTGGGAGGGCACAAGAGAAAAAAGCTGAGAAATGATGGGAGAGGGGATAGCTCTCTGAATGGAGAGGGAAGGGGGCAGAAAGCTGGAGGAAAGGAGACAGAGGGATAGGAAAGACAGGGGAGGGCCCTATCAGAAACGGGAGAGGATGATGTTAATGTCATCCAGTTGGAGAGTGCACAAACAGAATATTAGGTGTTGATTCTCCAATTTATGGGTGGCCTTGGTTTGGCAAGCATGAGACCACAGAATTGCTACTGGGAGATTCCTTCCAATGCCAGGGACAGAGTGGAAGTAGTCAACAAATTGATCTCCCAGACTGTATCCGCGATATAGAGAAGGCCACAACTGGAGCATTAGATGCAGTAGATAACAAAAGTGAAGGGCACACCAAACAAATGAAGCAACACTGACCACAGCTCCCCAATCTTTTCATCATCTGCAAACTTACAAACCCACCCACTTACTTTTTATCTACGTCATTTATGTATATCACAAACCACAGAGGTTCCAACACTCTTCCCCATGGAACATCACTGGCCACAACCCAAATAATAGCTTTACATCATTGCCCAAGGTCTTCTATGAGCCAGACAATTTCATATTCAAACTATCATCTCACCATGGATTCTAATTTATTAATTATTTAAGAACATTTAAAAAATTTGTCATAAAGCACAATAACAGGCCCATGCCACCCAATTATGCCTAATTAACTTAACCGGGAGGAAACTAGAGCACCGGGAGGAAACCCACACAGATATGGGGAGAACATACAAACTCCTTAAAGATAGAGCCAGGTTCGAATCCCGGATGCTGGCGCTACAACAGCTTTGCACTAACCATGTCACCTTGATTCCATATATCTGCACTCTGAATCTGCCGATCATGAGGGATGTTGTCAAATGCCCCACTGAATTCCATGCATGCAACATCCATTACTCTAACCTCATCAACCACCTTTGTCACCTCCTCAAAAAACTCAAACAAGTTGATAGGACTTGATCTGATCCTCACAAAGCCACACTGACTGTCCCTAATCTGACCATGGCTTTCCAAATGCACATAAATTTTATCTCTAAGAATTCTTTCTAGTAGCCCCTACAATTTACATGTAGTTAGTTCACTGTCAATGAGATAGACAACAGACTCGCCAAGGCAAATAGCGCCTTTGGAAGACTACACAAAAGAGTCTAGAAAAACACCCAACTGAAAAACCTCACAAAGATTAGCGTATACAGAGCCATTGTCATACCCACACACCTGTTCGGCTCCGAATCATGGGTCCTCTACCGGCATCACCTACGGCTCCTAGAACGCTTCCACCAGCATTGTCTCCGCTCCATCCTCAACATTCATTGGAGCGACTTCATCTCCAACATCGAAGTACTCGAGATGGCAGAGGCCGACAGCACGAATCCACGCTGCTGAAGATCAAACTGCGCTGGGTAGGTCACGTCTCCAGAATGGAGGACCATCGCCTTCCCAAGATCGTGTTATAAGGCGAGCTCTCCACTGGCCACCGAGACAGAGGTGCACCAAAGAAGAGGTACAAGGACTGCCTAAAGAAATCTCTTGGTGCCTGCCACATTGACTACCACCAGAGGGCTGATATCGCCTCCAACCGTGCATCTTGGCGCCTCACAGTTCGGCGGGCAGCAACCTCCTTTGAAGAAGACGCAGAGTCCACCTCACTGACAAAAGACAAGGAGGAAAAACCCAACACCCAACCCCAACCAACCAATTTTCTCTTGCAACCACTGCAACTGTGTCTGCCTGTCCTGCATCGGACTTGTCAGCCACAAACGAGCCTGCAGCTGACATGGACATTACCCCTCCATAAATCATTATGAAGCCAAGCCAAAGAAAGAAGAAGTTCACTGTCAAATAATTTCTTGGATTTACCTTTTTCCCCTTTTTGAACAAAGTATAACAATAGCCACTTGCTCGTCCTCTGGAACCTTTCCTGCTGCTAGTGAGGCTGCAAATATGTTGCATAATGCAAATTGGTTAAGGCGTCAGCAACCTCTTCAGGACATTTCTGCCTTAATGTTTCCCCAACTCAACACTACCTCTTTCTTGATTTCAAAATCCCCTAATACATGAGTATTCTTCACACTATATTCCCTATCACTGTTCATGTCCTTCTCCTTGGCAAACACCAATGCAAAGCACTCATTTAGTGTCTTGCCCACTTCCTCAAAGCACAAATTCCCTCCTTGGCCTTGAGTGACCCTACCTCTATGTACTTAACACATTCTATCCCATCTAAGCCTCTGGTCCTGAGGACATCCCAGTTAATATTGGGAAAATTGAAGTCTTCCACTCTGAAAAAGTACAGTAATCTAATGCAATATAGAGAGACATTAATTAACTTTGGCATATTAGTCTTTCCAAAGCAGCAGAATCAGCATTTCAGAATGTTTTATTGTGCTAAAGGAACTATTCAAAAGGAAGAAATCAATGTTGTTATTCATTGCCCTATTAGCATCAGTCAATGAAACAGTCAAAGAAAGTTTACAGTACAGTGGTAACCCATCAAGTCGCTGCTGACTCTATGCAAGATCACTTTTCTTCATACCACTTTCCCATGTGCTCCTCAAAGTTCTGCAATGTTTTTCTTACAAATACTTAACCATCCCCCTTTAGAGTAGCATGATACCTCTACAACTACCTCAACAATGCATATCATTGCCAACCAATTCAGCAAGCAAACAAATTCTTCCTCATGTCCCTTTTGTCTTTTTGTGCCTCTTTCCTGATCCTTTGGCTCATCAGCTTTTTGCCAACCATAAATTTGAAATGGTGAATGAGTCTCTTACCAAGAGCAGCAAGGCAACACAAACACTAGGATGAGTTACAGATCACATTTAGCTACTGCAGTGATAATTTTCTTTTGAAATTATGAAAGTCAAAGCCAAAATTTAGTAAAGGCACTCTCACAATGCTGGAGAGAGCACTCAGGACTCAGCTCTAGATTATTAAGAAAGTATAGTGTGTAACATAAAGCAGAACCTGATTCATGCACCTGAATTATTTGTCCTTTTTGCTGTTGACACAGGGTTAGAAGGTGCTGTAGGTGTAGCTGAGGAGGATATTTTGTAGATAATATACATTGCAGCCATGGTATACAGTGGTGGAGAGAATTAATCTTGAAGGTGATGGATGAGATTCCAATCAAGCAAGATACTTTGTCCTGGATGGGGTCATATTTCTTGAGAGTTGACAAGTGAGGAGCATTCCACTCTGAATGTGCATTGCTCAATAGAAGATACCTATATAACCCTAGTACCTGTGTGGCTAGTCCAGTTAAGTTTCTGCTCCATGGTGAAACCCCAGATGTTGATGATGGGAGACAATGTAATGATAATGTCACTGAAGGTCAAGGTAGAAGGGTTGGACAATTTTTTTCAAAAATGATCCATGGCACTTCTGTACTTTGCATGTTACCTGGCACATCAGTCCATGTGTAAAGATCTTACTGCAATGTGGGTGGTGGTTGAAAATGTAAACAAACACTGCAATCATTAGCGAACTTTCCCATTTTTGACCCTATGAGGAAAGCTTATTGTTCATCCAGCTGAAGGTAGATGGGCCTAAGGCCACAACAAATGCATTCCTACAGTGAGAATATACATCAACAAATCAGCAGGATTTCAGATTGCTATATGGATTCATCAGAACATCGAGCTACATTTACTTACAAATCATGAGAAGTGATAGATTACCAATGGCTGAAATATGTGAACAGTACTGATGCTGGTGGGCTATTCATAGATGAGTCCAGTTATACCCACACAATATATTTATAGATGTTCAATCATCATTATGCCACATGAGCACATTAGGATACTTTGACAAATAGCCCAGTGATAAAGAAAATGTGATTACTCCATCCATCCCCATTAAGTTTCATTTGCAAATTTTATTTCCACTGTTTCAACATGCACTAACTTACACTGGCTCCAAGGTAAACAATCCCTCAATGTTTAAATTCTCATAGCTATTTTTAAATTCCTCATAAGCTTTTTCCCACCTTATTTCCTTTCTAATCTGTTTCAGGATGGCAAAAAAGGTATATAGAATACGTTCCTTCATCAGTCAGGGGCCAAATACAGGAGTTGGAATGTCATGGTTACGACTTCCAAACTGGTGACACTGCACAGTTTTGGTTGCCCAACTCTGAAAAAGATACCATTAAGATGGGAAAATGCAGAAAACTTTCACAAGAATGATACTGTAGACTTGAATTATAAAGAGAGGCTGGAGCTTTTCTCCCTGGAGCATCGAAGGCTGTGGATGTGGAGAGGTGGGAGACCTAAAAGAGGGTTATGAAATCATGAGGGGCATCAATAAGTAAATAGCCACTGTCCTTTTTTTCGGGTGGTGATCATTGTTGTGTCTGAAATAATGATTGAAGACGATGGATGCAGTGAACCAAACAAACCAAACCTAAGTATAAATCAAACACATTAACATGACAGGGAGGGAGAACCTGCAACCTGGTGTCTGCTCTATTAATGACCTCACAGTACCTGCACATGCGCAGTGCACCCTTGTTGGTTCGGAGGCTGCAGTGCGATTGCAGTGGGACAGCTAATAGCAGCAACCGTCTACAGGTAGGGAAACATAAAACTGGAGAGCACATATTTACAGTGAAAGAGAGGAAAGATTTAAAAAGAATCTGAAGGTCACCTTTTTCACACTTAAGATCATCTGTATATGGAGCTAACTGTTAGAGGAAGTGGTAGAAGCAGAGATAATTATAACATTTAAAAGACATTTGCACAGGTGCTTAGATAGGAAATGTTTAGAGGGATATGGAACTAGGTTGATCAGCATGGACACAGTTCAAGAGCCAGATACAAGTTTGAGTTCTGTTTTAAATCCATAAGTGAAACCTAGCAGAAGGAAACTGGGTCAAACCGACATTCCAAAAAAAGGCATGATAATAATTTATGATTAAAGTTCCAGATTTCAGGGTGTGGACTGAACCAAGAACAATGTTGATGTAACATTAGGTTTGGCAGAGCATTAAGAATGAATTGCATAACTTAATCATGAAACAGAAAAACTAGTTACTATTTTACAAAGAAGTTTACAAGTCTAATTTTTAAAAAATATTTTTTTTTCCATAAATATACATAGAAAAACTCTCCAATATTAAATATATAGTTTTGAAATACTATATATGTGTGTGTGTGTGTGTGTGTGTGTGTGTGTGTGTGTGTGTGTGTGTGTGTACACGCATGTGCATGTATATAATACACACATATATGTAAAAAAAATTTTCTCAACAAAAAACAAATAAAGCAAACAACCCCTCCCTTTCACAGTATAATTTCACACACTGTCAGGGCTCACATTTATATTGACATTCAAAAATTATATATCGGGAGGTCACTTACATTTATACTTTAGCAGCACTTACTATTATTCTTTGTACAATTATATTTTGAATTACAATTGGGCCCTTATATAATCTAAATATGACTGCCATATCTTAATAAATGTCATATTTGTTATTTAACTTGCATTTACATTTTTCCATAGGTATCCAACTATTATCTCAGCAGTCCATCATGCTATAAGTAGAGGGGAGTTGCATTACATTTCTTAGCCACTGCTAAGGCTATTTTAGCAAATTAAATTCAGAATTTAATTAGTTTATTAGTTATTTCAATAAAGCTCCTGGTCACCCATGAAGGTCACCCCTGTTATTCTTGTTAATATTTCAGTAATATCGTGCCAGAAAGGTCTCACCTTCACACACAATCATGTAGCATAATCTAAAACACATTACTGATATTTCAGATTTTGATTTATGCAATTTCTGTGGTGTAATTGACGTCATGCTATCCAAACACCAATTAGACCAACATCTTTCCATTATTGCAACACCTAGATCCGACTCCCCACTCTCTTTCAATCTCTGTAAACCTGGTTTTGCACTTTCATTCTGGGGAGCATAGTTTTTAATATATTTTTCTCCATTCTATATGTTTGTAATGTGTTATTTTTTTATTTTTTATTCTCTGACAGTCTATATTTTTCTTGTAACCCTGTTCTCTGATATTCTTTTTCCAATTTTATTACATCTTTCTCTAGACCACACATGTCAAACTCAGGCCTGCGGGCCAAATTTGGCCCGTGATATAATTATATTTGGCCCGCAAGATCATATCAAATATGTATTAGAGCTGGCCTGCTGGCCGCCACGCCAGTATAGCGCATGCACAGCTAATACTACAAATCCCAGAATGCTTTGCAAATGCGTTGGCGCCGGCCTGTCAGCCCGCTAATCGCCCCCACCTCCTCTCTTTACTGTCATTAGCATCTGTGACCTGTCGCCCAACTCACATGTAATAAACCCCTTACGAAAAATGGCCAAATGAAAGACAGAAAACAGGACCTTTCAAGACAGGTGGGAGGCAAACTCTGACCCCAGAGTTTGATGAACTTGCATCTAAGAAGAGATGCCAAGTATCTGGTTTAGACCCAGGTGCATCAGAGTAAATCACAGTGTAGCAAGCTAAGCTTGGATTAATATTTTTTTTGGTTAACTTTGGACTGTTCATAGTTGAAAGATTGGATATTCATTGAAGCAAGTTGTTATTTTTTTGACTTGTTGGCTTGTGAAAAAAAAACATTTAAAAGGAGCTTAAAGGCTATAGAGAAATATTATTTATTGAATATTTTATTTCTCATTTGTTAATGCTTCTTCTGGAAAGAGTTTAACCAAAACTATTATTAAACATTTATTTTAATAAGAAAAAGTTTAATATTACATATGTTGAAAGAAGAGAAAACATGCAGATGTTGTTGAAAATTTTCAATAAATATTTAGTTTGGCCCACGACTTAGTCCAAGTTTTTAATTTTGGCCCTCTGTGAATTTGAGTTTGACACCCCTGCTCTAGACCATCTAGTTCTGTAGCATATTCTCTCTTAAGATTTTTTTGTATAAGAAATAAATTTTTCAACTTAAATAAGCTTTAAGAGTATCCCATATTAAAAAGCTATTATTAGTAGAAGAAAGATTAGCTTCACAGAATAGTTCTATTTGTCTCTTAATAAACTCACAAAAGTCCTTCCTTTTCAACAGTGTAACATTGAGATGCCATCTGTACATATTTTCTTGTTTTTAAATTTTTGCAATAGTCAATAAATGATCGGAAAAAATCTCACCAAATAGTCAGTTTTTAGCACACTACTTTTTAATTGGGCAGACATTAAAAACAAATCTATCCTTGTATGTGAATCATGTATCTTTGAGTAGAATAAGTAGTCCCTTTCTACAGGGTTAAGCTGCCTCTATATATCAATCACATTTAAATCCTTCATAAATGACAGTGTCGTTTGCAGTTTTTATCCTTGTCACTGTTCTGGCTGATTTATCTAGTATTGGATCTAAACAAAAAGTGAAGTTTCCTCCAACCAATATATTTTGTCTTCCCTCTGCTGTTTTTAAAAAGATATCTTTCATATTATGAATATTATGAATCATCATAATATGGTGAATAGATCTGCACAAATGTCATTTATTCTGTGTAAATTTTACTAATGTGTCATTACATATCCTCTGGCTTGGTCAGTCAGTGTCTCTTCTATTATTATTGGTATATTTTTATAAATTACAGTCACCACTCCTCTTGCTTTTGAGCCAAATGAAGACAATAATTACCACCCATCCTCTTTTTAATTTAGCATCTTCCAATTTGGTAAGATGCATTTCTTGTAGAAAGACTATATCTGACTTTAATTTTTTTTAGGTGTGCCAAGACCCGCCTCCTCTTCACCGTCCCATTTATCCCATTAACATTAAGATTAATAAGTTTTAATGTTCTATTGATATTGATTTTTCAAACAAATATTAACAATAAAACCTTTTCAATTGTTGAAATAATTCAGTGATCTTTCCCCTTTACAAAACACATACAATGTTCCTGCCCTAATAGTGATGTGAACAGGAAACCCCAAAAGCCTGCAAAAAAAAGTCTGTGGAATCTCTCAAGGAAGAACCCCTCCTTTTTGTGCCATCTTTTATAGATACTCCTCTCGGGTACCATTCTGCCCCTTAGACGGAGTCTCCACCTTGATACTACTTTTCCCAAGTTTTCTCTCTTTTCTGAGCTCTCTGTGAACATTTCAATAAAGTTTGCTTTTCAACAATAAATAAGTTTTTTTTAAAAAAAACAACTTTTACTTTGCCCAATTGTAAACATTCTTCAGTCTTCCTCTTTGGCAGCCTTAGCCTTTTAATTAACCTCGCAGGAAGTCTTCCACCTCGTTCTTAGTCTTGAAAAATCATCAATTACCTTCTGCTATTTTGACCCTCAGAGTTGTGGGTATATCATTGAATAATTCAAGTTTTTGGAACGCAATTGTCTTTTTACATCGTCAAACTACTTTCTTTGCTCAATCAAAATACGACTAAAATCTTGAAAAAATAGCACTTTTTCATGGTCAATCTCAGGGAGGCATTACTTTGCTTAGAGAATTCATATGCTGCTCCCAGAATTGGCTCCCATTCCTGGTAATTCAAAAGTCTTACCAGGACCGGTCACTGATCACCAGCTCTCCTAGGTTTGAGGGTCCGGTGAGCCCTTTCAATGTGCAGATTTTCTCTAAATTTGTCTTCTCCCAGCACTTGGGGGATCCACGTTTCGAAGAAGTTCACTGGATCTCTTCCCTTGATTCCTTCTTTCAGTCCAATATTTTGGATATTATTTTGTCTGCTGAAATTCTCCATGTGATCGATCTTGTCCAGCAGATCTTGTCTGTCCAACTCCCATTGCTTTGCATCCTTCTCCAAAGCTTTTAGCTTATCTTGTGTTTTCATCAGTCTGTTTGTGCTTTGGATATTCTTTCCATTAAGTCTACAAGAATTTCTTTAATTTCAGTCATCCTTTCAGTTATATCTCTCATTACATTTTTGATGCCAAAAAAATCAAGTTTTCCATTTTCCCCAGGATAATATTTAGTTCTTGTCCCAACTCCCCAGCTCTGCCAGTCTCGAGCCCGCTTTTGTGCCGCTCCCTTTTGGGCTTTTGCTTGATGTTCCTGGCTGAGTAGAAACTTCTTCATTTTTTGTTCTTGGCTGCCTTGGTTTCTTCGAGGTTGTTTTGTCCATTTTTAGTTAAAAATTCTTAATTTTAAAATTTTAACCATCTTATTAATACTCTTCACGGAAAGCTCAATCAAAACACATGTGTATAAGTCCTTTGCATGGTCATGCCCCCTTTTCAAGTCTAATGAATGTCAAATTAAATGAGACAAATCAGCCACAAAGAAAAACAAAGATTTCTGGAAAAGCAAATTTTAGATAATGGATTCAAATAATATCAAATTATTCTAAATCAGATGCTTTTTAATGTTCAATAGATAGAATGAACGTAAATAGAATATCTTTCTAGCTGAGTGTGAAACTATTTTTCAGAGCTGAATTAATTTTCTTGTTTGTTGTTTGTTATCCCCTATTTAGACATGACAGACATGACAGAAAATATTTCAAGTGACAAAATAAATTTTTGTAAAAATAATTCAACAATCGTTTTGTGAAAAATCAGTTTTAACATATATGCAACGTAAAATGATCTAGATCATTAATGAACCTTAACCACAGAAAAATATTATCTGTTTCTTGGTTTATGGATTGGGCTTAATTGGGCTTCAACCCACACACCTGTTTTAAGGACAGGATAAACTCAGATTAAGCTAATGTTACCAACTCTTTCTGCCATGTCATTCAAAACCACTGACAGGCAAATGACGATAGGACAAAGTAAATTTTAACCACATAAAAATACAAGAATTTAGCACCAAGTATACAGTGTTATAAAGGATAGTATCACATTAAATACAATTTCTTTCAAAAGACTGGATATAAAAGCTTCAACAAAGCTCAAATATTTGGACAAATATAATATTGAAAAACACACTCTGTAAAAAAATTAGTTGGTACAGTATAATGTGATTTACTCATATTTTTGCATTAACACAAATCTTAAAGTGATTTCATATTATATGCTGTAAGAATTGGATTCAATTATTTCACTCCACACACCAATGTCATTGATATAGTATAATGTAGACAAATATTTTATTTAACAGCACATTAGTGAAGCTTGTGCAAAAAAATTAAAGGCAATTATTTTACTTTAGTTTTTTTTTGCAAATTAATTCTACTTGATTGAAAACTCTTTTAATAACCACCTTGAACAAATCAGAGAACCTGTAAAATATTTAAGCCCTGCCACAGGATAACTGCAGTAGTAGGTAACACTTATTTATACAATCTATCAATTATTTAACAAATTTAAGTCTGTTTTCATTGAAACTGAAACATCAACACTGCTGCCTGACCATTATTATTTCCCTTTTTCCTGTAACATCATTTTTCTAGATGATCAGAAGGATACCAAAAACTGCAAAATTAATTATTTCTAAAATACATAAAAGGTACTTACCTTCATGTATATGCATAGATGATTCAATGATTGGTATAAATACTGACACTTTTGGTTCACACTTCAAGGGAGCACTAAGGGAGCACTCCATCTTTCATATATTAAACTAAGGTGTTCATGTAACTTTAAAAAAAAATGGAATTTGACCTAGTCCTGATTAACATGTTTCAACAAAAAACTATCAAAATTTAGTCATCTAATTCATTCACATTTGTTACATTCTCAATGTAAATTGTCCTCTTCCACTTAACTAACTAACTTTGAAATGCATGATATAAAGGTATGAATTTATAATTCATTTTAGCTTCCCTTGTTTGACAGTGCAAATCCATAATGATTGTTGGAAATTGTCCCTCCACCACAAAGTCCATGTTGAATTTTAAAACTTGCTTTATATATATTACAATAATCAGCGGGGGTTAAAATGACACCACATGAATTGTTGGTGAAGTAAAAACATATTAGTACATTTCCAAACAAACATCTGCTGCATTTACCAATCCTGAAAATATGTGTACCACAACAAATTCCTATTATCCTACTAGACTGGTTAGTAAATGACAAGCGTTTTAGTGCAGATTAAGAGATCACCTACATTTAATATTAATGAATAGCTGATTGTTTTAATTAAATAATTGTGTGTATTGTCTACTTCATTTGATTCAGGATATGCAGAGGGTGTATACAAACCTCCTGTTGAGAGCCTGAGAGGCCTTTGCTCGGGGTCATGACTGTGACTGATAGCTGTCAGAGAGTGCTGTGTCTTTGACTGGCTGTGATCCTCTCAGGTTAACAGATGGAGGTTAGAAATTTCCTCTTGAAGATTTAGATTTCCGGGCCATAGGCAACCTCGGGTCATTGGCAGAAAGTTTGGAACTTGTAGCTAGCCTGATCTGTGGAGTTACTCCAATATGAATCAAGACTAAATAGACTTCTGCTTAAAAGTGTATGTTAATTGTTGACTGTGGAGTGCTGGAAAAAATATTAAATTGTATTTTTCCCCTCATTTATCTTTCCTTACTAAATCTATTTATTGGTTCAATGCAAATATTTTGATTAAGGAGTAGCAGTAAATTGGATATCACTATCCATAGAAAGTAAAAGGCAGTTGAAGTTTGGGGCCTGATCCCTTCCTCAGTAGTGCCGAAAATCAGGCAGATGGGTGGAAAAAGAAGGTAGGAGGGGAAGGAACAGAGGCTAAAAAGTAAGAGGTAATAAGTGGCAGGGCAGTAGAGAAAGAAGTTGAGAATTGTAAAGGAGGGAGGGGAGAGGGTTAAGATAATTCTCCAATCAGAGAAGGAAGGAAAGAGGGTGGGGAGACACAGAGGGATGAGAGAAATGGGAGAGAGCAGGACAGAGGGTTTACAGAAATTGGAATTGATATTGAAATTGCAGTTGATATTGATGCTGCCTGATTGAAGACTGCCGAGACAGAATACAAGGTATTGTTCCTCCAATTTATAGGTGGCTTCAATTTGGCATGGACGGACATGTCAGTCTGCCACAGCTCTGGTCAAAAGCTTTAGGAATGCACCTCATTGTTCTATCAATCATTTTATAGACTTACCATAGAATATAATGTTCAGATCATAACCATTATTCCCATTTTTTTCCCAGAGAGTAAGTGCGTTTATTTGCCTCACTACAGCCTCTTTTTGCCGTGAAGGTAATATCACATAACTTTCTATTCCCCCTTTCTCAGAATTTTAAAATTCTGAAATTTCCTCATTCTTATGAAGGACCATTGACATGAAACATTCAGATAATTTTCTAACGTGAGACCTACTACCACCCATGCTTTCACTTCCCCAAATGTAGTTCTTCAGGATCCAAAAGATCCATACTTCACTAGAGCCAAGTGGCAAGCCCTTGCGTGATGTCAGGTTCTTCAGACCACAACTGAGTCACCTGCCAGGCAAATGCAAACATAACTGACAAAAGTCCTCTGGAAGCCTTTGAAAGCTGACAAAGGCATGCTGAACAATTGACAAGGCTGTCAAGATTTTTCAATGCTTCTCAATGTCTCCAACATTCAAAGCACACAAAAAAATTTTAAAGACTAAAAATTAAAATAACTAACATAAAATTAAAAGCTTTAAAACAATTAAATAATAACAAATAATTAAAGTTTGTTATTTTCTTTCTTCCGAGCAACCTTACAACATAATTCAAATGACTGAGCCTGTGGATTTTGTGTAGGAGTCCTGAGGCTTGTTGACACTTACATTTTTAAAAACTCCCAGCAGTTCCAAGAAGATCCAACAAAACCCAAAATTAGGACCATCAACTCCTCCCACTCTCATTCTGCTGATAATGTGTGTTTTGCTCATTCGAACACTTTTTATTTCACATCTGCATTTGAAATATTTTGCTTTTGTTTTTAGAAAAAAGCACAGTTAAAACTAGAACAGCAAAATCAGGACAAGTAAAAGGGAGACTCAAGGAACAAAATTATGAGGCATTCATTCATTGTTTAGTAATTTAAAAAATTATGTAAGAATATTTACAATTCCCAAACCACTTCAAGATAAATGTTTCACACTATATGAACTAGAATCCCTGAGGCCAAATGAAGCTATTGTGGGCTGTTGTTAAGAATGCATGCCTGTTATTCACACATCAGAAGCACATATCCACTCTTAAAGTTTGTATGACCTGCTTTTCTCTTTAATGGCTTTAGTATTCTTAAATGCTTGTTTCTATTGTCCTTGTCACTTTAGACACCTTGACAGCATTGCCTCCAGGCTTTTAAGCATCAAAAACATATGCACATTTAAAGTCAGTTACATCTGTGCAATTCTATTTGCCTATATTCACATAAAGATTGATTTGAATTCAGCAGTAGAGTTGCTATCTCATAGTTCCTGTATCCCACATTCAATCCTGAACTCCACTATTGTCTCTTTCTTTGGCTTGGCTTCGCGGACGAAGATTTATGGAGGGGGTAAAAGTCCACGTCAGCTGCAGGCTCGTTTGTGGCTGACAAGTCCGATGCGGGACAGGCAGACACGGTTGCAGCGGCTGCAGGGGAAAATTGGTTGGTTGGGGTTGGGTGTTGGGTTTTTCCTCCTTTGCCTTTTGTCAGTGAGGTGGGCTCTGCGGTCTTCTTCAAAGGAGGTTGCTGCCCGCCAAACTGTGAGGCGCCAAGATGCACGGTTTGAGGCGTTATCAGCCCACTGGCGGTGGTCAATGTGGCAGGCACCAAGAGATTTCTTTAGGCAGTCCTTGTACCTTTTCTTTGGTGCACCTCTGTCACGGTGGCCAGTGGAGAGCTCGCCATATAACACGATCTTGGGAAGGCGATGGTCCTCCATTCTGGAGACGTGACCCATCCAGCGCAGCTGGATCTTCAGCAGCGTGGACTCGATGCTGTCGACCTCTGCCATCTCGAGTATATTGTCTATTGTCTATTGTCTAAATCCCCTCACATCTTTTAGATTTATAGGATTGTTGGTAAAATCACCACAATAAATTACCACTCATGAGTGGGTGAATATTAGAAACTGGGATGTGTTAATGGGAATGTAGGGAGAAATAAAATTGAGATTAGCACACGATTGATATCATTGGGGGCTTGACAGCCAGTGTGGACTTGGTTGGCTCGAAGGGCATGAATGCAATGCTGTATGTCTCATAACAAACTTTAAGGATAATTCTATGAAATATAGTTGAGTGATTTCAATGTAATGAAGTAGATCAGTGAAATACAGGTGATCCCTGCATTTGGAGGAGATGGATTTTGTTCATAGAAAATGGTTTTTATTGCATTTTTTTTGTAACACAAGCAGCAAGAAATGAGTTGAAAAAGAGTTATTTATTTACTTTCCCTACCCCCCACATAATTCTGTGAGAGTGAATTTTATTGAATTTATTCAAAATCTCAAAACTTTGGGTAGCAATTTGTGAATTCTGTAAACACAATTTTTTGTTATCAGAACAGCTGCAACGTGGTGTGGGGAGGTGGGCGGGGGGGGGGGGGGGGTGGTGCCTGTCATGGAAAAATGTAATGTATTCAGGAGGAATTAATCTGGAAGGGCATTAAATCTTAGCTGGCTTGTATACCAAAATATTAGGAATGCAAGATGCTCTGCCAATCTTCTCAAATTATACAGCTTCAGCTTCCATTGACATGAAGGTTTTAGAACAATGGGAGAGTGACCATAATAATTTTTCATACAAATCTCTAGGCAGCGGTGGAGGTGCTACCTTTGACCTACAGGTGGCATAATGACTTAATGTTGACCAGTGATTTCCCTCATCTTCATTGCATCATTACATACAAGGTCACATGATTAGGTTCTGAGCCATATAAACTTCGATGCTTGTGGTGAATGTCTGCCAAGCCAAGCTTCCTGTCTCCCCTCTGGCGAGCCTTGCTGTACTAACATTGGCTGTGCATTATCTCTACTGTTAAGGACACTCCCCTTGGATATAACTATATATGCACCTATTGTTTTCATTATTGTAACATGAGTTTCTGCCATGATTATTGTTTGACCACATTGTCTTTGCCTACTTCATCAACTGGCACTTCAATCCTAACCTTAAATCAATTTTAAATGGAAGGTAGTAAAAGATCGAGGACAAAAGATATGTGAAACATATTTCAAGGGAATTTAGTTAATTCATGGTCAAGAAGAACATTTTGATGGAAGATACACCACCATTTATTGAGAAAAATTTCTGAGGGTAAGAACAACTTTCACTGTGTTATTCAACTTAATTTTCAGGAAGCAGGAGGATAGTGAATTGAGTCAATCTGGAAGATCTGCAACAGCAAAATTATGATCCACGATTAATTGTGTGTGATGGACCTCTTAGTTCGTTCCAAACTCTACATTTTTCTGATAATTGATTGGTACAAAACAAGGACAATTTTTATGATATCAAAAATAGAATAAAACTAAATCTAAGCAGCAGAGTTAATTCTAATAATGCATCAAACTGCAATAAATTTGACTAATATTAATAACCAATAACAACTAATCAGGAGCTCAATATCTGCTTAAGCAGACCGAACATGTTTTGTCTCAGCTCATACACAATACAGTACAACCCAGAGGTAAATGACGAAAATCAAAACACACCGTGGTTGAAGTAAAAAAACATAAAATGCTAGAGAAGCTCAGCAGGTCCATCGGTGTCCTTTATGTAGCAAAGGTAGAGATACACAACCAACATTTTGGGCTTGAGCCCTTCTCCAAGGTATGAGAGAATGCCAGCAGGCATCTGAACCAAAGGGTAGGGGGTGGGGGGGAGGAGGGGATAACAAAGGCAGGAAATGATAGGTGGATGAGGAGAGGGAGGGGACAGCAGCAATGAGGGGGAGGAGAGATGGCTGGGTGGGTAAAGGGGAAGGGAGAGGAAAACTGGAAAAAATGGAAGGGGAGGGGAAAGAAAAAGCGAGCAGGTTTAACAGAAAGGAGAGAAATCATTGTTCATGCCATTTGGTTGGAGAGTGCACAGAAGGAAGATAAGGTGTTGTTCCTCCAATCTGCAGGTGGTCAGGGCAGAATAGTCCAAAAGGTCATGGACAGACATGTAAGTCTGGGAGTGTGATTCAGAATTGAAATGGTTGGTTACTGGGAGCTCGCTGAGGTTGCGGATGGAGAGGAGGAGCTCAGCGAAGCAATCTCCCAATCTGCAACTGGTCTCTCCAATGTAGAGAATGCCACAAAGGGAGCACCGGATAATAAAACCTATGTTATCTGGAACTCAAGCAACCAGCAGCCTCAAACAACTGGCAAAAAAATCGCGGAAAATAAATATAGGTAGGTAGAAAATACGCAAGCTTAAAATTGGTGTGCCTCGCCATTAGTTTGCCAATCATGCAACATGTAGTCTCAAGAAACCGGAAAATTCACTTCCGGCATCTACCAATCTCCATAGGTGCCCAATACCAGGGTGTTTACTGTACATTCAAAATATGAGAAAAACAAGCATAAATGCCAATCAAATTAAGGATTTGACATGATTTCCATAGTCTACTGTTCCAGCCTCAAAATCACTTTATTTTAAGTAGCCATACATTCAGATATAACATTCTTAACTCGAAGGCTTCATCTTAAAAAATGATCTCATGATCGTTAAAGTGGCGTAACAGCAAAATCAACTTTAAGAATTTAAAATTCAATAAAATTAACCTCTATAAAAACAGACTCTGTAGTTTTATCAAAATTTTAAAAATCATTTGTCTCTCTGGGTGATGAGAGGGTGTGTGTGTGTGTGTGTGTGTGTGTGTGTGTGTGTGTGTGTGTGTGTGTGTGGGGGTGTGTGTGTGGGTGTGTGTGTCTGTGTGTGTGTCTGTGTGTGTGTCTGTGTGTGTGTGTGTCTGTGTGTGTGTCTGTGTCTGTGTGTGAGTGTGTGTGTGTGTGTGTGTGTGTGTGTGTGTGTAGCGCGCAGATTCAAAGATGATGATTGGCTCTTCAATACCTTGCTCAAGTCAAGAGACATTCCAAATTGTGTACAGTTTTTAAAATCTTAAATAATCTGACAAATTTTTCAACTCTTGATATGTTAGAAAGATAAACTGATTATTAACTCCCTTAGCCACTCCTTGTACCACTTGCTAAATACTGCCCAAGGAAATAATACATCTCGTTACCCTGACATCACATAGTCCTAACTGTGCATTAAAGGTTAATTAGCCAAAAAAAAACAGATAAAACTGTTAACATTTCCTAACACTTAACATACAATTCAAAATATCTTGATAAATGTTCTTTTCAAGTCAACAGAACCAATGGCCCTCAGGACAACCCATCTAAATTGTACATCAAATCTTTTAGCAAATGTTTGGGACAAATTATTTTCCCAAAGCAAGTGACAACATTATGTGCTGGTTTGTGTATTCTATGACACTCCAGAGTGATAAATGAACAGAAGGATTGGTATTCTTAAAGTATTCTCTATCATTTAATAAGATCATGGCTGATGTGGTTGTAACCTCAACAATCCCCATGGTATCCTTTCACTCCCATGCTTATGAACTATCTACCTATGCCATAAAAATGTTAAGACTGCTTTCATCACCCTTTGATGAAGGGTTTATTGTCAAACACATTTTTGTACAATGTACATGTCAAAATTCTTATTTGCTGGAGCTGAACAGGTACTTATGAAGAAAAATTATAATAATAAATGAATTAAATTAAGAGAGATAAAGGCAGCTTGGTTAGCCTCGTGGTTAGCACAACACGATTACGGCACCAGTGACCAGGATTCAAATCCGGTACGTTCTCTCCATGTCTGCGTGGGTTTCCTCCGGGTCCTCTGGTTTTCTCCCACCTCCAATATGTACCAGGGTTGTAGGCCAATTGGGTGCATGGGCTCGTGGGGCTGTAAGGATGCCCTATATGTCTAAATTTAAATTTTTAAAAAATTAACAAATACCAAGGGGAGGTTCAAGAGTGACAGATGTTGGAAATAAACTGTTCTTTAACCTAGAAGTGCTGGTTTTCAGACAACTGTACCTTTAGTCCAAAGGTGACAGTGAGAAAGTGACCAGGATGGTAGAAGTCTTCAATTATATTGCCTGCCTTCTTGAGGCAGTGCTTCACATAGATGTGTGGAATGGATGAGAGGTCAGTGCATGTGATGGACCTGACTATGTTTACTACCTTTGGCAGCCTTCTACATTCCTGGGCCCATTTTATAGAAGAGAGTTCAAAAGACTCATAGGCCTCTGAGATAAAAAAAAATTCATCTGTCTTATTTTAACAAAGTCCCCTTGTTAACAAAGACTACTTGGTTCGGCTGGGAGTCGAGGCGGAGCTTGGAGAGAGTCGGGCTGTGAGTCAGAGGAGGAGGAGCTTGCTGAAAGTGAGTTGGAGGAGGAGGAGCTTGCTGAAAGTGAGTCGGAGGAGGAGGAGCTTGCTGAAAGTGAGGAGAAGGTAAGCTATTAAAGTCGGGGGCTTACCGGGGCTTGGGCCTACTTGGTTTGGCTGGGAGTCGGAGGAGGTGCTTGGAGAGAGTCGGGCTGTGAATCAGAGGAGGAGGAGCTTGCTGAAAGTTTCAGGGTTAATTGGTCAAGGGGCCAATAAAAGGAGTGAAAGGTGAGGGAGCGGCCAGCGAGGAGTGGCTCAGTGAGTGAATGGAGCAGTGAAGGAGTGAGACTTCCTGGTTTTGGCTTATCAGGCTTCGGTGAAAGCAGGCAAGGAGAAAAGGTAAGCTGAGTTATTTGCCTTCGTATTCAGAGTCATCCCAATAGGGTTAGTGCTCTGTACTGGGTGTCAGATGTGGGAACAATGGGTGACCTCCACCCTCCCAAATGGCCACATCTGCACCAGGTGTACCGAGATGCAGTTACTAAGGGAGCGAATTAGGGATATGGAGTTGCAGATTGATGACCTGCGGCTTGTAAGGGAGAGTGAGGAGTTAGTCGACTCAACTTTCAGGGCGATAAATACTCTAGAACCCGTGTCAGGTAAGTGGGAAACCGTCAGGGGGGGAAAGAAAAAAGTGAGAAAAATGGAGAGCACACCAGTGACTATCCCACTCAGCAACAGTTATGTTGTGTTGGAATCTGTTGAGGGAGATGACCAGAAGATGGCCACGGGCACCAGGTCAATGGCAATGAGCCTGGCAGAGTGGTGCAAAAGAAAAGGAAAAGGAGAAATGCAGTAGTTATTGGGGACTCCATTGTCAGGGGTACAGACAGGAGGTTCTGTGAGCCAGATAAGTATACCCGCATGGTGTGCTGCCTCCCTGGTGCAAGGGTACGAGATATCACAAAACGACATTGACAAGAAAAGGGAGGAGGTAATGAAAAGGGATTACAGTGAGCTGGGACGAAAGCTGAAAGACAGGAATGCTAGGGTGGTGATCTCGGGATTACTACCTGTTCCAAATGCAAGTGATGAAAAGAATGTAAGGATAAGGAAAATGAACGTGTGGCTGAGGTGCTGGTGTACAAGGCAAGGATATGGCTTCTTGGATCATTGGGATCTCTTTTGGGGAAGGCATGATCTTTACAAGAGGGACAGGTTGCACCTAAATCCAAAAGGTGTCAACATTTTGGCAAGTATGTTTGGTACAGCAGTGGGGCAAGGTTTAAACTAATTTGGCAGGGGTATGGGAACCAGAGTGATAGGAAAAAGGGTAGGGAAGATAAAGTAATGGCCAGGAAAAGTAAAATAGGAAAAGTAATGTTGAGAGGAGGAAGTAAAAAATCAAATAGTGCAGTGAGTTTTCGGGTCAATGATAGTCTTAAGAAAATTACAAAGAAAAATAGTGGGCAGAAAAATCAAAAGAAAAGGTTACAGAAGTCACTAGATATTAAAAGGACAAAGAGCATAAGGGCACTTTATCTGAATGCCCACAGTATTAGAAATAAGGTTAGTGAACTTGAGGCACAAATCGGTACCCATGCCTATGATTTGGTAGCCATCACGGAAACATGGCTACAAGGTGACCCTAAATGGGAATTAAACTTTCAAGGGTATCAGGTGGTGCAAAGAGATAGTCAGGATAGTAAGGGAGGTGAAGTTGCACTCTTAATCAAAGATGAGCTCCAGGCAGTAGTGAGGAATGATATAAGATCTAAAGAGCATAATGTTGAGTCCATTTGGGTAGAGATAAAAAATAACAAAGGGAAAAAATTATTGGTGGGTGTTATCTATCGCCCACCAAATAACAATAGTTTAGTGGCACAGAAAATAAATAGAGATAAGTGAGGCATGTAATAATGAATCGGCAGTAGTCATGGGGGACTTTAACTTCCACATAGATTGGGAAAATCAAGTTGGTCGTGGGAGTCCAGAAGAGGACTTCATAGAATGCATCCGCGATAGCTTTCTTGAGCAGCATGTTAAGGAACCCACAAGAGAAAATGCTCTCCTGGATCTAGTGTTGTGCAATGAGATAGGTAGAGTAAATGATGTAATAGTCAGAGACCATCTGGGAAATAGCGATCATAGTATGATTGAATTTCTCATTCAGATGGAAGGGGAAATAGTTAGATCTAAAACTAACTAACAGGGATGACTACCATAGGATGAGGGGGGAATTGGGCAGAGTGGACTGGGAGCACGGGCTAATTGATGAAACAGTTGAGGAACAGTGGAAGATTTTCAAAGAAATATTTTGTAATGCTCAACAAAAATATATTCCGGTCAGGAAAAAGGGCAGCAAGAGAGGGAAAAATCAACCGTGGTTAACAAAGGAAATAAAGGAGAGTATAAAATTGAAGGTGCAGGTGTACAAAGCTGCAAAGAGCAGTGGGAAACTGGAATATTGGGAAAACTTTAAGAGACAACAAGGGTTACAAAGCAGGTAATAAGAAATGGGAAAAAGGATTATGAAAGTAAATTGGCACAAAATATAAAAACAGAAAGCAAAAAATTTTATAAATATATAAAACGGAAGAGTGTGGCCAGAGTTAACATAGGACCCTTGGAGGATGAGAAAGGAAAACTGGTAGCAAAAAATGAGGAAATGGCCGAGGCATTAAACAAATATTTTGTGTCACTCTTCACGGTGGAAGACACATCTGTCACATTTGTGGCCAGAAATGTGAAGTTAATGAAACATCAAACACAAGTTTTATCAGGTAAACTTCTCAGTGTCTTTATTTTCCAGTTTCCTTTGTTCTCCTGCTTGTGCTCTTATCTCTCTCTCATACCACGTGACTTCCGGTACATCTCATACATATTCATTATCATGACATCCCTCCTTTAATCAGAAATAAACTTTACCTTCACTTACCAATATCCCTCGGAAACCTACAAACATCGTAACTAATGGTAATACTATAACTCAACTACATAAAATTTACTTCCTACAGCACTCATACATGCACTTTATCATATAAGATTAAATACTGTCCCAAAGTTCTTATTAAAACTATGGCACAAAGTCTTCGTATCGTTTGGGCGCTTTCCGGTTTCGTTTCGGCCTGCTTGCGATATTGTCGTCGCTTCTCGTTTGTTCGTAGGTTTCCGAGGGATATTGGTAAGTGAAGGTAAAGTTTATTTCTGATTAAAGGAGGGATGTCATGATAATGAATATGTATGAGATGTACCGGAAGTCACGTGGTATGAGAGAGAGATAAGAGCACAAGCAGGAGAACAAAGGAAACTGGAAAATAAAGACACTGAGAAGTTTACCTGATAAAACTTGTGTTTGATGTTTCATTAACTTCACATTACTATCACTGCCTGAGTCTACAATGACCTGCACTGTCACTCCACCAATGACCTGCACTGTCACTCCACCAATGACCTTCTCATGATGTACTTCATTCAACGTAAATTGGTAACAACTCTGTTCCTCCTGGGTATCATCATCGTCACCGTCTATCTGGTGAATGGTATCTTTCTTTCCAGGATACTTTCCTTTCCCCCAGGCTTTGCCTTTGGAAGTTGTACTCTTCCTCTTCTGGTCTGCATTGGACTTGCTTTTGCACTTCTTTGCAAGGTGGTCCTTACCTCCACACTTTCTGCAAACTTTGCCTTTGGCCGGGCAATATAGGTCTTTTCCAAAGTGACCTCGATTTCCACATCTATAACACTCCACGTCCTGTGTCGATGTATATCTTGGCTGGTTATGACGATGTGAGAGCCTCTTAATTTGCTGGCTTGAGTTGTCTTTCAGGGTCATGGTATGAAATTGCCCTTCAACAGCCTCTAATGCAGCAGCAATGGTTAAAGCATCGGTGAGTTCCAATTCACTCCCTCTTTCCAGTAGACGTCTTCTGAGTTTATCTGATCTGCAGTGCTGTACGACTTGATCCAATAATTGGTTGTCCAAATCAGCTGGCATGTAATTGCATCCAACAGCTAGCTGGCGTAGTCTCGTCACGTACTGAGCAACTGTCTGGCCATCTTCTTGTCTCGTTCTCCGAAACAAATGGCGTTGAAATGTAGCATTCGGTGTCACTACATAGTGTGCATTTAATGCATCTACCGCTTTCTGGTACTCATCCTTTCTTCCAGTATTCAAAAGTGTCTTAAACGTTTCCCGAACTGCGGGTCCAGCAGTGAAAAGAAGTAACGCCCTTCTCTGCGCTTTTTGTTCAACTGTACCGGTATCTAGAAATAGGCCACGACTGTCGGCGTAGGATTCAAATTCTTCCAGCCATGCCTTCCACTTCACACTTACAGTGCTTGCATCACCCGTCAGGTCAAAATGAGCAATTCCACTATGCGTTAGAAAGTCACTGTCTGCCCCAGCCATGAGGAAATATTCCAGCCCCAAAAGTACTGAGTCAAAGAGAAAATTCTTATCACCTTGAAGTTCTCTGTAATCTTCTTTAGTCTTTAATTTTCTTCAAGCTTCTTTCATCCTCGTCGCCAATGTCACATTTGTGGCCCGAAATGTGAAGTTAATGAAACATCAAACACAAGTTTTATCAGGTAAACTTCTCAGTGTCTTTATTTTCCAGTTTCCTTTGTTCTGCTTGTGCTCTTATCTCTCTCTCATACCACGTGACTTCCGGTACATCTCATACATATTCATTATCATGACAACGTCCAGCATGCCCAAGTGCGGAGTTAAGGATGCGAATGTTGTGGAGGGCCTTGATAAAATAATTGTTACAAAGGAAGTAGTGATGGAGAAACTAATGGGACTAAAGCCAGACAAATCACCTGGTCCTGATGATATGCATCCAAGGGTTCTGAAGGAAATGGCAGAAGTTATAGTTGATGCATTGGTGGTCATATACCAAAATTCCTTGGATTCTGGGCAGGTCCCGGCAGACTGGAAGACAGCAAATGTCACGCCACATTTTAAGAAGGGATGTAGGCAGAAGATTGGAAATTATTGGCCAACTAGCTTGACGTCTGTAGTTGGAAAAATGCTTGAAGCCGTATTAAAGATGAAATAGTGAAACTTTTAGAACGTAAGGGCTCAATCAGGCAGACGCAACATGGTTTTAGAAAGGGAAGATCTTGTTTGACAAACTTGTTAGGTTTCTTTGAGGATATAATGGGTGCGGTGGATTGAGGGGAACAGGTTGATGTTGTATATTTTGATTTCCAGAAAGCATTTGATAAGGTGCTGCACAAGAGACTTATCAGTAAGTTACAGGAAAGTGGAGTCCGGGGAAGTATATTGGCCTGGATTGAAAATTGGTTGTCTGACAGGAGGCAGAGAGTCGGGAAAAATGGGAGTTTTTCAGGTTGGCAGAGAGTGGTAAGTGGGGTGCCGCAGGGGTCAGTGTTAGGCCCACAACTGTTCATCATTTACATTGATGACTTGGAGGAGGGGACAAAATGTGGTGTAGCCAAGTTTGCGGATGACACCAAATTGTAATGAGGATGTGGAGAGTCTGCAGAGGGATATAGTTAAGCTGGATGAGTGGGCAGATGGAGTACAACGTTAGTAAGTGTGAGGTTATCCACTTTGGCAAGAAAAATAAAAGAGCTGAATATTATTTTAAGGGTGAAAAACTACAGCATGCTGTTGTGCAGAGGGACTTGGGAGTGCTTGTGCATGAATCGCAAAAAGTTAGGTTGCAGGTGCAGCAGGTTATTAAGAAGGCAAATGGAATGTTGGCCTTCATCGCCAGGGGAATTGAATTCAGGTGTAGGGAGGTAATGTTGCAACTGTATAAGGTACTGGTGAGACCGCACCTGGAGTACTGTGTCCAGTTCTGGTCTCCATATTTGACGAAGGATATACGGGCTTTAGAGATGGTCCAGAGGAGGTTTACTAGGTTGATCCCTGGGATGAAGGGGTTGACTTATGACGAAAGATTAAATCGTCTAGGATTGTATTCGCTCGAGTTCAGAAGCATGAGAGGAGATCTTATAGAAACATATAGGATTATGAAGGGTATGGATAGGATAGATGTAGGAAGGTTTTTTGAGCTGGCCAAGGAAACTAAAACGAGAGGACACAGTCTCAAGATTCGGGGGAGTAGATTTAGGACAGAGATGAGTAAAAATTGTTTTTCCCAGAGAGTAGTGAATGTTTGGAATTCTCTAACCAGGGAAGTGGTTGAGGCTGCCTCATTAAACATATTTAAAATTCGGTTAGATAAATTTTTACATGATAGAGGAATTAGGGGATATGGGGAGAAGGCAGGTAGGTTGAGTTAGGTCATAAATTAGATCAGCCATGATCGTATTGAATGGCGGAGCAGGCTCGATGGGCCATTTTTGGCCTACTCCTGTTCCTACTTCCTATGTTCCTATGTTGTTATAGATTCTCTCAGAAAAGAAGACATCATCTTCAAATTTACCTTAATGACTCTTCAGGATCTCATACTTGTCAATTACATGAGCTCTCACTCTTTTGAACTATCAGATACAAGCCCAGAGGCTTTGATAGGTCAGTGGTTAGACCTCTGGTCTTGTAAACCAGGGGTCATGAATACTGAGGCCTCATTTCTGTGAGGGGTGCTGGACAAAGTGGTGACTCTCTATCTTCCTTATGGTAGACAAAGTTAAAGAATTTCATACATGTTACATTTAAAATGTAGTATTAAGTGACAATAATGGAACCTTTACCTTTACCCAACCTGCAGAATCTTTCTTCATAGACCAAACTAATAGGAATTAGTCCAGGAAACCTTTTCTGAACTGCTTCAAATTTATTAATCCCCTTCCTTAAATAAGAATAAAAATTTTTTTTTTGTTGGTGGTTGTTTGGTTCGAAGAAGACACATTGTTGTGCAGTTCATCTGTGGACATAAAGGTGGCTTTGCAATCCCAGTCTGGAAGCGCAAAGTCTAGCATAATGGGGGCACTGGAAGTCTATTTTGTAATAACTGAGGCTGCTGCTCTGTGACGTTGTTCACGGCCTTCCACCAGTTTTTGGCAATGCCTATCTTGGAAGCTGGTGTAGGCTTCTTTGTACAGGGCTCGCCAACGGGACCTGTCAGCAGCCGCAGTTTCTAGTTCACTTGGCTGGATGCCACAGTAGTGTAGGGTTTCCTTCACAGCATCTTTATAGCACTTGTCTGGACAACCTTGAGGTCTACTTCCTGTCTTCAGTTCACTATAGAGCAGGTGGCAAGGCATACGTTGGTCATCCATTCTGATGACGTGTCCAATCCACCGCATCTGGACTCTGATGATCATTGGCTCAATGCTGGTGGACTTTGCGTGACCCAAGACCTCCAGGTTGGAGAGACAGTCTTGCCAACGGATGGTATGCATATGGAATTTCTCCAGTTGTTTGACATCAGTACAGAGTCCAGGTCTCACATCCATATAGGAGAGAAAGGATGACCACAGCTCTGTAAACTTTCAGCTTTGATGGGATGTGGACATTGTGTTGAATGAACACTGGTATGCAGCCTCTCCAGAGCCTGGCTGGCCTTGCTGATCATGAGGTCATCACTCAGGGTGATGCTCCCCAAGTATTTGAAGCTGTTTACATTTGTCAGCTGGGTCTTGTCAACAGTGATTTTTGGTTCTATGTGTTGGTGTTTGGCACAGACTGATGGAGTACTTCAGTCTTGTTCAGGTTGATGGTCAGGCCAAAGAGTGTAGCAGCGTCTGAGAATTTGTTCAGCATTAACTGTAGATCACTAACTTTGTGCGCCAAGTGCGCAGTCATCTGCAAAAAGGGTTTCTTGAATGACTTTGTAGAGGCACTTCGTCCATGCATTCAAGTGGCGAAATGAGACTACTGCAGAACAAAGTACTCCTAATAGTCTCACCAAGGCCCCATCCATCATTGAAGCGCATCCTTCCTACTTATTTATTCAGTTGCCCTTACGATTAAAAAAAATAACATTTGTGAGTTTTTTTCTGATTAGTTACTTCCATTCTTTCTGCTTGGGCCTTGTTGTTCTCCTGATGCTGAGGTTTGAGGTTTCAATATTTTGAATAGTCATGAGCCACCATTTCTAAGAAAACAATGGACTTGTAAGTATTACTTTAAGATGGATTTGAGGATAACTTTGAATCTTTTCATTAGTTTCTTGAAGATTCTCTTCCCATAACAGAAGATAGAAATAAAATTGGTTCTGGAGTCTGGTTTCAACTTTGTGACTGATGTAGCTTGCTCAAATGAGCCTCTGTAATTGGGATGTTGGTCCAGGAGAGGACAATAGTGTTGATTTTCTTTTCCTTCCAGTGAGTGCCTTGAGATGTCTACTGGATGGAATCCATGTTTCAGAAAAATATAGAAGGGCTGAGGTAAATGCTGCTTGGTGGACCATGCATTTTGTGCTAGTTCTGATGTCTTTAAATATTCTTTTCCCCTATCAACCAAAGGAGCACCCCAACATGGTTGCAAATTCCATCATCGATTACTACCTTTTTCCAAAGTGATAGCTTCTGGGATATGGGTTGTCATCTGTGCTTTCCAGCACTTTGCCATGAAGCTTTATCACCAGTTAATAGAGTGGCCAACAGGATATGTTTGTAAGGTGTTACAGGTATATAAAGCAAATCCCATTCCTGTCACGTTTCAGTGAAACCTTCAGCAATAAGCTGGAGTTCACCTCTAAGCATGTGCAATTACAAGCATCAGCTGTAAACTGCTGTTTGAGAACGGAGTCATAAGCTTAGAATGCTTCTCCTCTACTCTATCCAGCCAAGATGGACAATTTCACATATACAAGTTCGATTATCTGAAATCGGATTCTCCGAAATCCTGTTATCTGAAATTTTTTCGAGCTGAACTGACCGGGTCCTCGAGCTCCCAATGGCAGCAGCAGTGGACCTCAGGCTCCTTGCAGCAGCAGCGGGGACTTCAAGTTCCTGGGCAGAAACGGGACCCTTGGGCTCCCAGCACAAATGGGTCCTTGGTGGAGAAGTGTCAGTAATTGGCAGTGACCAGCATTTTTTGGATGAGAATTAAACATTATTTTAATGCTTAAAAAGCCTTGCCTTGTTGTTTGTTTAAACACTATTAGAAGTGATTTGCTGTTGCAGGTAGGCTGTTTTTTAAAAAATGACCAGTTCTTCAAAAAACCATTCATCCAAAATAGGCCCAGTCTCAACCATTTCAGACTTTCGGAGTTGTACTGTTTTATACATTGGTACTTAGCATTTAGCATTCAAGCCCAAACACACAAACATATTTTGAAAAAGGTAACTGAACTTGCATGCTGCTCTGCTGGGAACCTCCTCTATCAACACCATCTATAACTCCTGCTGCCTAGGAAAAACAATAATTCCATCTCTGCCACATTCTCTTCATTCTCCTTCTGTCAGGAAGAAGATTCGATAGTATGAGATCACACACCTCAAGATTCAAGGACAGTTTCTGTCACCAATCATTATCAGACTCTAAATGAACCCCAAATTGTAAAATTATGCTGCCTTGCTCCTTATCAACTCTCTTTGTAATTTTGCACTTGCACATTGTGTCTTACTTGTTTACCAAGTATGAGATGTCTACTGGTTTGCTCATAAAACAATCTCTTCCATTGCAATTTTTTTATATATGTTACAATAAACTTAACTTGAACCCTGCCCTCTCCTGCAATGAATAACCATTTGCTTTAGTGTGAAGAATGGAGTTGGGCAAGCTGGAGTCAGATTTAAGGTTGCACACTGACCAGGATGGTGAGTGCAAACTATTCATGAGAACTGGTACTTATTACATGTCAAAAAAACACTCATATCCTGAGGTCTTTTTCATCATGTCCAGTTGGATACTATGGAAGTGGCTGCAACCACCACCTATCCCTCCCCTTTCTGTGTTTACTACACAGGCTTTTTCAGCCTAGAGATCTCATGGTGGCAACAGCTCAACAATTTTCTGTCCATTCCATGAGCTTTAATTTTCTGAAGTGATCTTTGATCCAGCACCATACCTCAGGAAATCTAAATATTGTACAAACACAAGATCCTACTTAGTCAGTTTAGTTCAATGAACTTCAATAATCTAGTCAAGTATGATCTCCCTTTCACAAAACCATACTGACTTTGCCTTATTATCATGATTTCTTTCGATATGTTCACCAAAAATGTCTTTATGAATTGCCCTTAATATTTTTGCTATGAAGGAAATTTTGGAAAATTAATACCAAGCATCAACCATCTCACCAGCTACTTCTATTGAGAGCATTGGATGGTCCATTGGGTTTCCAAGACTTATCTCCTCACAGATCCAACAGTTTGCTCAGTATTCATACGACAGTGATTTTCTTAAATTTCTGATTCCCGATTTACATTTATTTCCAGGATATTATTTGTACTCTAGTGAAATTAATGCAAAATAATTGACTATGTATAACTATGTGTATATTGTGACAGAATATATAGAAATATTTTTGGGAGATAAAATTGGGAAAAGTTAAGAGTAGGTTACATACAAACACTTTAAAACAGATCTTATTTGAAAAACTGGAGAATTCATATCCAGAGTGACTTTAAAGAAACTTTAAAGAAGGTCTATGGAGACTTCACAAGTAGGTGTTAATTGCACTAATGTTGTGGAATTAATGGACTATTGTCTTTAAAGCAACAGCAAAGACATGATGGTCTTTCATAAGGGTGCTCAGGAGGTCACTGATGGGTTCTTGTTTACCTAAAAGCAACAGATGAACCAGAAGACTGACTTCTACTGTTTGATGGAGACGGTCAGGTGGTTTTTGCAAGCAGAGGGAGAAAGCAGTCTCTGACTGAGCGTCAGAGTGTGTGTGTGTGTGTGTGTGAGAGAGAGAAAGTTGTGACAAGTAGCGGAAGCTTGCTGGAACTGAAACAGAAGCTCCAGAGTGGAAAATGTTAAACTTGGAATAAGAGAAACAGAAAGGAACTCTGTGATAACATGAAAGAACGAGGTTATCATCTGGAGAACCCTGAAGGGCAAGTTTCATCAGCAAGACACTGAGTGACTGAGGGAAGTACCTCAGTTGTGGATGTCCTGGAACAACTCATCTCTCTCTACAAAACCTACAAGAACCTTCCTGAGTGGTAACCATTTACCTTTCAAACACCAAAGCCTGGTGAAATTCATAACTGTTAAATTCTGTGCACAGTATAAGAATTGCTTGTAACCAGTGAACTTGGAATGAGAAGTGAGATTGGACTGTGAACCAAAGAACTTTCCTAAACTTACCACACATTACACACAAATGCGCTTAGAATTAGAAGGGGGTTAGGCTAGGTTAAGTAAGTTAATAATAATATACAAGTTAAAGTTTGTTTCTATTTTCATGTTTAAAGATAATTAAAAGCAACTTTTGTTTAAGTAACCATTTGTCTTGGTGAATATCTATTGCTACTGGCTTTCGGGGTTCTTTGGGCACGTAACAATATGACAATATCATATCAAGTTTGACTCCAAATCAAACTACAAATTCATTGAGTACATCACCATTGTTGGCTGAATAACTGGAACTGACGAGTCAGAATAAAGGATGAAGATCAAGAATGTGGTTGGATAATATCAGAACAACAATTTTGCTCTCAATATCAACAAAACCAAGGAACTTATTGTTGATTTTTGAAAGGATCATGCATCTGTCTGCATTGATGGAACAGAGGTGGACAAAATTAAAAACTTCAAGTTCTTAGGGGTCCATATTTCAGAAGACCTCTCTCTGGGAACCAGCACATTGAAACATTTATGAAGGCATACCAACACCTCTACTTTCTAAGGAATCTGAGGAGGTGTGCCATTTCATCAAATCTTCTATCAAACTTCCAAAAGTGCATTATGGAAAGTACGCTGACTGGTTGCATGACAGCCTGGTTTAGGAATTTAAATGCCAAGAACTGCATAATGCTCCAGAAGGTAATAAACATTGCTTTGCCCATCACCTCCCATCTATGAATGCATCTATGTGAGGCATTGCTTCAAGAAGGCAGCAAATATCATAAAGGGCCCCCATCATCCAGACCACAACCTCCATGCACTGCTGAAGACGAGCACCTCTAGGCTCAAGTGCATACATAAAAATGCTGAAAAAACTCAGCAGGTCCTGCAGAATCTATAGGAAGTAAAGGGTAACCTGAGCCCTTCATCAAGTATGAGAAAAAAGCAGACAGGTACCCAAATAAAAAGGTGAGGGGAGAAAAGGGCAGAGGGAGGAGTACAGGCAAACAGTTAAGTGGTCATAGGAGGATAAAGGTGGGAGAGCAGAAGAGTATAAAGCTGAGAAGTAGGGTAGGGGGTTGCTCTATGAATGAAGATGGAAGGGAATGGGGTGGGGAGCTGGAGGAAAGGAGACAGGGATAAGGAAAGAGTGAGACTAGGGGGAGGAAACTGGAAACTGGAGGTTAATATTAATGCAGTCTGGTTGAAGAGAGCCCAGACGGAATATTAAGTGTATACTACTGTAGCTTTTTTGAGTTCTCTTTGTATTTTTTTTACTGTTCAGCTGCAGCAAGTAGCAATGTTAGTGCATGTATGATGAATATGACAACAAACTCACTTCAACATCATGTTATCATGTACTTCACCTGCCATCTCCTTGTTTCAGATTATTATGTCCCCAGACTCACTTTCAATAGCAGCAATATTTGGTTAACTTTTTTTCCCTTTTAAATAATATTCAGTTTTTCACCATCTATATTTGCATTCTGCCTAGCTTTATCTCATACTCAAGTTTTTCTTCATAAATCTTTTAGACACTTTTTTGCAATTTGTTATATTCAGCTCAGTCTGATGATCTATCACTGTCTTTGTGCAATAATTTGCTTTTTTGTGAAGTCTGATTCAATTTTAACTTGATAAACTACAGATGGTGTATCATTTCCTTGGAATTTTTATTTCTCATTGGAATTCATCTATTCTGTGCTTTCTGAAAGATCCTCTTAAATCTATTAACCTATTTTGCCCAGTCATCTTAGCTGGCTCTACTTCCGTGACTTCATAATTGTCCTTGTTTAAATCTACAATATTGGACCCATATTTCTCACTTAATGCAAAAAAAATCATCTGTATTATGATCATAGAAGTAGTTTTGAAAAAAACAGCAGAGGTGAGGCAAGTCAGCCATACCTTTTCCACCTGAATGGTGATGCAGATTTGGCCATTTTAGATGAATTGGGATGTTTTAATATTGGTCAGTTTAAAGAAGATATGAAGGATATTCCAATCGAGTACATGAACATTTCTAAGAGATCCAAGATCAAGATGATATCATACAAAAGCACAATTCCATTGGTGTCGGTTTGCCATGTGATAGCTTTTGCCACTTTAATGGCTAGAAGATCTATTTTGCTAAGATGGAAGGTCTCTATCTCTCCCATTTATGCACAACGGATCACCTGAACCTTATCATGCTTGAACCCAGAGTAGATTGGATGTAATGTATTGAAAACTGAAGTTAAGTTTGATAAAACGTGGCACACTTTTATGGAATATTTTAAAGTTTAATGAATTATACAGTGGTTTACTGTTTTGTATATAACATTTGAAAAATTTATAATCTCTTCCTGAACTAACTTATTTACATATAAGGCAATTCACCAATGTACCATTACTGTTACCCTTTTGGTAGTTTAAGGCGTCCCAGCGACTTTCTCTTTTTAATTTAGGGATTATGGATTTAGGATAAGTTAAGTACAGTCTTTTTTCTTTTTCTTTTTAAAAATAAATAAATAAATAAATAGAATGGGGGGAAAAGCACAATTCCAATATTTTAGTAACATGATATTTAATGCATTTTGAATGAAGGACAGAAAGATAATAAATAGTTTTCAACATCATAAAATAACTTGATTTATTAAACTTCATGGCCTGCTAATTACTTTGATATTTGCAAAGAGGGCTGTTTAAGTTTCATGAATATGACAACTAAATATCCTGTGCAAAATTGATGCTAAAATGCTCTTAATTTCCTTAATGATTTGTCCTAATGTTAAGCAAATAAAAATTAGGAAGCATGAATAGACCATCTGACCATTCAAGTCTGCTCTCTCATTCATAAAAATCATGGGTAATATTCTACCTTGGCATCATTTTGAATGGTATCTGAACTTTCCACCAGAGTGTGATTTTTACAAAACCCCACACAACTGCAGTGAGATATCTTTACTCCTGCACTCAGATTCTACTACAATAAAAGCAAACCATTTGACCTCTCAACTGCTTGTTGAACCTGCATTGTAGTCTTTTTAGTAGCCTGTGCATAAGGACATCAATAAACATCAACATTTCCCAATCTGTTGCCATTTGAAAATTACAACTCTCTGTTCGAGGAACCCTGCCAGCACCTGTGGGAGCTGAGGGATGATCAATGTTTTGGCTTGAGCATGTTGAGTGAAGGAAGCCAGTATAAAGAGGTGAGATGGAGGAGTGAGACACGGATAGGTAGAACCAAATAAGGTGGGGGATGATGGACAGATGGTAGAAAAGGATGAGAGGAAGAAGGAGAATGGAGTTTTGAGCCAAAGCAGAGTAACTGGCAGATGGAAATGTAAGAAAAAAAATTGGAAGGGCCATGTAAAGAGAAGGGAGGCGGAAGAGAGAAACAGACCAGAAGGAGCTAAGTTGGACCAGGTAAAGAAGGGATAATGGGCAGATGGGCCTGTTACCATGCTCTATGTCTAAATTTAAGTACATTATAAAAAATGATTTTATCCATTCATCTAATCTGCGAAAATTAATTTGAATTTTTAGTGATTCACTGGTTATTGACAACTAACATAAAAATTAACAATGAGCAAAGTCTGCAGAAAACCAAATTGGAACAATGCTTCTCCTTTGAAATTTGATGGCCCATGAGTTAGCTTCATTCAGGGGAAAAGAAAATTACTGGAATTTAAATGCATCTTTCTGTTCGTGTATACTTCAAGGTCCTCTCGTGCAAATTCATAAAATAAAGCTCTCTGGTTAACCTCAGCGGGAATAGAGGTGTTCAAGTGGATGAAGTTCCGTAAGTTGGCGTGGAATTCTTATGAGGAAGTTGTTCTAGTACACCTACGGGTAAGTCTCCCAACAGCCCTTCACTAGTCCCACACTGATCCCACCGCCCTGCTCCCAGCTGTTCCTAGGTGTCTCTAGTCACCTTGTTCTGTGAGCAAGCTGGTCTGTGGGTTTGTCCTCAGTTTGAACAGTTTGAAGCCCACTTGCCATTCCTGGCCTCCTCCATTTGGGGTCAACCAGCTGCAAAGTGTTAGTGTTGCTGTGGGCTGCTCATGGAGAAGGATGAGGGCAATAACAAAGTGTGGTTGGGTCCAGCACCAAGGTATCATTCCTAGTACATCACTAATTTGACACTAGTTCTGCCAGATTGAGCTGCAATTATACAGCAAAGGTAAAAGGCAGAGTCAATCTGGCTGTCAGCGAGTAGTTCACTAGGGAATACCTGACCAGCAGGCACTTGGGATTTAGCCCATCTCAGATCTCTATGCATGCTCCCACAAATGCAGAAGTCTGAAATGAATTGTACATGAAATGGCTAGAGCTGGGGATGAAATGAGCTCATGGTGAAATAGTGATGTCACCTCTACGAGACTCACCATTTCATTAGGTGGGTGAAGCACTGATGTGTTGCTGGGAGAAGAATGAGGTGATTTAATTCATAAGTATATAATTCATGGTTTTGACAGGATGGCTGTTGGTCTTTCAAAATAGGGCTTGATTATTCATGAATAATGTAAAAAGTATGTATCATGGGGTACTGAATCTGGAACTCTACAGAAGGAAGGTGTGAATACTCAGTTACTGAATGCATTCAAGATAGTCATTGACAGACCTTCAGATATTAATGGAGAGGAGATTAGTTTTAGGGAGTAGCATTGTGATAAAAGACCTTCCCCCACACTGATCCCACCACCCCGCTCTCACCTGTCCCCGGGTGTTTCGAGTTACCTTGTGTTGTGAGCAAGCTGGTCTATGGGTTTGTCCTCAATTTGAACATCTGAAGCTCACCACCCTGCTCCCCCCTGGACAGCCCGCCACCAGCCCCCAGTGATTAGTGAGGGATTATTTATGTCGGTATGTGAGTGGAAAGAAAAAGTTTGAAAACCACTGTTTTAATCATACTTAATTGACTCATTATATGTACAGTTTCATAACTCCAAAGGAAATGAGCCAGTGACAAATCTTTCTCAAGCAAAATATCTCAGTAACAATTGGGTCTAGAGCAGTGGTTCTCAACCTTTTATCCCCACTGACATACCACTTTAAGTAATCCTTTACCTAATTACAGAGACCTACGGCATAGGGATTACTTAAAGTGGATCGAAAAAGTTTGAAATCCTCTGCTATAGATCAATACTTTCAGAAGATTTCCCATATTCTTTTATAAATTATGCACATTTTATTAAATTGTGTGCATATTTTCCCACTTTCTTTTATAAATTGTGCGCATTTTATTTCCGTCACATTTTACCACACTCTTCTATTAATAGTTGTGTGCTAATAAAAGTAGCATTTGTTTGGAAACCCTTGTATCCAAACTCATCTCTCTCGAACCTGACACTTTTTCAAGACAATAATGACCAGTGCAGGACCGACAATGGGCTGCTAGGAGAGTCTCCTGACAGCCTACCACCAGCCCCCACACTGATCCCACCATCCACTCTCCCTCCAACATCTTGCCACCAGCCCCCAACTTTAGATAATGGTGATGCCAGTGAGCCACAGAGCGACGATGATTACTGTCGGCGTTACTCACCATTATTTCAACTTTGCGTACAAGACCAGGAGAATATTTTTGAGCCATTTTTTGCAAAAAAAAAAGTGGGTCTTACACGTTGTCAAATACGTGACACTAGACGCCAACATTGACGCTGTTGTGTTACACATCCTGCCTCTTTTGCTCCCGGAATGTCGGCTTGCTTTGTAAAATGACACACTGGCCCAGCATTATGCTGACTTTGTTTGGTTCAGTGTAAACGATCAAAGCAGGCTAAGGATTGATCTTCTTTACAGCAACATTGCGGGATTTCTGCGTAAAAAGCCCTACAGATTAGTTGTGTGGTAGGATTTAGATTCAGAAAGTAAGCTATTGTTACCCTCAAATAACTTATCTCTACTTAAAGTTCAAAAATCTCTGATGAAGCTTCAATTCCTTTCTGAGTGACTAGTAACAACTAAAAGTTAAACCAATAATTTATTATAATAAATTATGATGTTAATCAATTTACAAGTGATAAACCAAACCTTTGGTGAAGTAGTCAGATCCTTCACAATAGCAGGCTTCATGTGCATCTTTACAGTTTCTGTCTTTGGTGTAGATTTAGTATCAGGTCGAGGAGGTGATGGAGCTTTCCTTTTTGTCCTTTTTTCTGTCTCACGTTGCTGTACTGAAGCTGTCACTAATGTGGGTTGATTCCTTGTAGAATTTGATGCCTTCGGCTCATAAAATGGATTAGATCTAATTAAAACAGAATTAATTTTTAAAATACCTCTTTAACAGTATTCGACCTCAAAAATAAACTTTTCTTTGTGTACTTAAATGCACCAGTGTATTTTGAAAACATTTCTGAAATGTACAGTTTTATTGGTGCATTTTATAACCTTTAATCTGCTGAATGTACAATAATTTAATGGCACATCCACTGTGACAAGCTTTTCAAGGTTAAAAGATAATCCTGTTCAGTGCTTCTTACTAAACATTTAAATGAAAGTTGAAGCCTTATCTTAAGGTCCACACTCAGACATTAAGTGGCATGCAGTCACTCTTGAGAATATGCCATTTGCAAAGACTGTTTTAGGAGAAAAATACAAAATCTGCTTTTACTTAACAGCAAATTTAATGTTTATAACCAAATGAGAAAAGGTAAGAAGGGTGCAAGAATTGCTTGCACAGCTTCAAAACCAGACAAATGATATCTTATTAATAGAAAAAGTGCAATTCATCATTTACCTTTAAGAATTCTGAAAATATACATGTGATGAAGATGAATCATGAGGACAAATTGTGGGGTGGGAGGGGGAGCAAGCGAGGGAAACTGATTAGTTAACCAATTTATCATCCAACAGTTACAAAAATCAAAACTGATTAAACTTAACTTTCAAACCAGAGCAAAACACAAGCTGCTGGAGGAACTCAGTGGGCTGAGCAGCATCACTGGGAGATAAAGGATTGTCAACATTTCAGGCCAGAACCCTTCATCAAGGCCTGCTGAGTTCCTCCAGCAGATTGTCTTTTGCTCCAGATTCCAGCATCTCCAGTCCCTCATGTGTCTAACATGAAAAGTACTTGGATTGTAATATAGCTTTTTTTTGAAACAAATCTTGTCATGGAATGTACTTATCGTAAAAGAATAAGACTGCTGTACAGAAGCATTCTATTGACTACCAGTGGGAATCAAGATTAAACTGCAGATGTAAAATCAACCTCAAATTTGGTGTGGAAAAGCACTTAATCAGGAAACAGACAACTAGGCATTTTCAGTGCACATTGCATTAATTTCCAATTTTGCCTCCCAGATGCATCTGTCATTCATGAACATCCAATAAGAATGAAAGACAAGGATGATGGAACCAAATTTAATCTGCTGACAGAAAGTGTCTCAGAGGAATAGTCCATTCATTGGCATTTTAAAACTAAAATAAAAGCAAAATTAGTCTCAAATGAACATCATTCTTTGAAAACATGAATTATTCTTCACCTTAGCACATGAATGTTTTGGTAATGATTGAATAATTACAAGTGCAAACACTAAAATAAACAATCTGAGCGAAAAGGCATAAAAACACAGCAAGTACTCAATGTAAGTATTTGCAGAAGTCTCAAGCACACTAATAAAAGTTATCATGTATGGGTAGCATTCAGAACTTTGAACAAAATGGTCAAATCACAGCATTGTTTTTAGGCCACAATATATAGACCCATACATACAAATCAAGAATCACACTGCTGCTTTCATGGTGGGTTGAATTAAGAGATGGAATCTATTTGATCTTCCCCAAAACAAAAAAAACTGTTCAAGTCCTTCATCTTGCAAACATGAGGTTTTTTTTTATGCAACCCCATGCTTGATTTATTTTCCCCCCCGAACATTTCAAAAATGGATGTTTTAACCTATGATCATGGATTCCAGGGTCGGTGCCAGAGCGAGTGGTAGCAGGGGTCATTGGATAACCACGTGGGGACACAGTCTTCTGCTCTATAACTCACTTAGTGCGGCGGGAAGGGGGAGCCAGTGGTGCCTACCTGACTCCGCGTGCTGCCCCTGTTAAATGTAGCACTGCGGTACGATATTACATGTGCACGCATGTTGCACGCATTACAACCGAACTTACCTTCTGACAGCACGAGTGGAAATATTTTTCCTTTCCTATATCTGTTTGTATTTGGTTTAAATTCATTTAGAGAACAGGTAAGTTGGTAAGTTGTAATATTAAAAATATATTTTAATGAAAAAAGTTTTGTGCTAAAGGCTTGGCCTGTGGGTGAGTTTATCACCATGCGTGGTTGGGGCGGGCACAAGACCTCGGTTGGAGGGGGTGATGCCAACAAATGCAACCCCCAACCTTGGCACTGACACTGATGGATTCCATACCCAAGTTTCTCAATAAAAAAGTGATAAAAACTAAATCCATTATATTTAAAGCCAACAATTCTTGTTAACATGGATAGTGAGTCAAGCTAAATGTAATAATTCACATAATTCCATACACATTGCTCCTCAACAAATTTGTTTCCCTTGACACCTTGCAAGTGAAATGAAAGACTGGGTAATGCCTCCTCTTGCTTGCTAAGACACCAGGAAAGGCAATCCAATTGGAGCATGAATGCTAAACTTTATTTTACTGAAAGTCAATGGAAGGGAATCATTTGTCATCTAGTACTTAAACCAGCCTCTCTGCAGTTGTAAGCCTGACAGCCTAACACCCTTAAAGTATAAACTTCTTTCAAATAAAGCTGCCAAGCAGATTTCTGTAGACTTTGGTAGATAATCTGTTAAAAAGCAGATGTCTTCGCCATATCAAAACATTATTGAGAAAAGATATCTCCAATGAATGAGTCAAATTAGCACCCAGGTACAGTAAAATCTGTGGCTTGCCTTTTCCCCAACTAAGCCGAACAGAACTATGAAGAGAACAGACATCAGGTGAAATGTAAATAAATAAATAGATATCCAAACTGCAGCATTTATTCCTGCAACTGTCTCCTTTGATGCATTTTATAGAAGAAATGTACTGGAAACTTAATTGACTAAACTAAGGTGCATGAAATTGGATGCTCTGACTATATGATTTTTAATACCTATTAAACTTAGCTTACATAGGCGAACAAACAGGTAATGATCTCTTTCAGCATCGTTGAATGTTTAGGTGTATCCAAGAAATGTTACCCATTAGTTTTTAGATGTGATTCTGTGAGGCACTTGAGCACTAAAGTGATTCTAATCTAATGTTGAAGTATTTTAATAACATACTCATCTAATTCCTCCTCCTCTGGTTTGGTTGTTTCAGCATAGAGATACTTGCTCATGTCCACAGGTTTGACATTCTGTCTTTTTGCTGGTTTTGGTGGCTCAGTCAGTTCTGTCCTATTTTCAAGAATCCTGTCAGGCTGAAGATCATTTACATCAAATGGATTGAGGGAGTCATCATACTCTTGTTCATTAAAAGGATTGTTAGGGTCATTATCAAAGAAGAATTCTTCTGATTTTGCTGTAGCTGTAGTTCCAATGTTTCTGTCTGTGAAATAAAAATATTAAAGATTTAAATTTGAAGCAATAGGTCCATAAAAATAAAAACAAATATGCAGATCACCATCCATACAAACTGTGAAATCTGTTTCCCACCTCAAGTAAAATAGCAATTTCTGCAACCAGACTTTTTTTTAAAAAAAAGACCTGATGACATTAAAATTTCATTAATAGTATTCCTTGCTGCACTGAGAGTCTTCATTAATAGAGAAGCTTGAAATGTTTCTGGGTGGGTTGTGAAGGAAGCATTTGTCTGTGAACGTTGTTTTCAGAAAATGGGCATCGAAGAGTGGCATGGTTACCATAGCAGTTGTGCAACCCTATGCCATTGACTCGGGTTCGAATCTGGCGATATCCACAAGGTGTTTGTATGTTCTCCTCGTGATCTGCGTGGGTTTCCTCTGGGTTCTCTGGTTTCCTCCCACCTTCTGCCCGGTGTATTCGGGCAGCACCAACTCATGGGCCTGTTACCATGCTGTACCTCGAAAATTTAAAATTTAAACTGTAAACAAGCTGTAGTTCCTTCGCATTCTGCCAGAAAACGAATGTAAATTTTTTATGCAAATGTTCCACTTGTGTGCCGGCATTACATAATTAAAATGAATCTATTAATCTGTGCAAGTAACATCTGAAGCTGAATGAATCAACAACACATTTTATGGAATCAGTCTGTTATTCGTTTCAGTGAACCTTGAAACCATAGAGGTGTACAGAACAGAATGAGCCCTTTTTGCCCACCTTGTCCATGCTGAATAGGATGCTTATCTATGCTTATCGCAAGTGCCTACATTTCCTTTCACCATTCCTGTCCAAGTATCTGTCTAAATGACTTTTAAATGGTGCAACTGTATCTGCCTCCACTACTTCCTCTGGCAATACATTCCTGATATTCAGCACCCTCTATGTTAAAAATGTACACCTCAGATCACCTTTAAATTCCTTCCCTCTCACCTTAAACCTGAACCCTCTAGTTCTTGACTTCCCTGCCCAGCAAAACGATTCTTACTATCAAACCTATCTATCTCCCTCATAATTTTATTAACTGTATGGTCACTCCTGAGTCTCCTACATTCCAATGAGAATCTTCTGAATCTATCTAATCTCTAGTTATCACTACAACCCTCCACTCAAGGCAAATTTCTGGTCAATCTCCTTTTCTATCATATCCTTACTGTGGTGAGGCTGGCAGAACAATATACTAATCTCTGACTAATGTTTTGTATAACTGCAACATGCTATCCCTACATCTACACTCAATGCCTCAGCTTATGAATACAGGCATTCTAAATATTCTTTCACTATCCTATTCAGGATAGTGATTGATTCAGGATGAGATTGGTGAATATCAGGCAATAAAGTGAGGAGTCCAACAGGGTTGTGTTCTATCACCAGACCTATTCTCCCCATACAGTGAAAACATCATGAAAACCATACAAAAGACCTACCTGGAGTAAGTATAGGGGGATATAATATCAACAGCGACTGATAAGAGTACTGATAGCAAACAATGAGGTAAATCTACAGAGACTAGTATCTACCATCAACACAGAGAGCGAAAGATTTGGCCTAACTTTAAATAATAAAAACTGAAGTAATGGCAATATCAAAAGAAACCTGATATCCCAAAATGTAGGATCACGTTGGGTATTGAAATCCTGAAACAAGTTCACAACTTCAAGTACTTTGGATCATGGGTAACATAGACATAAAAGCAAGAATAGCAATGGCTAGAACAGCATTTACAGAAATGAGAAACATCCTAACGAACAAGAAAACAGCAATTGACATCTGCCTTTGAACTCTCAGCTGCTACATTCTTCCTATATTGATGCACGGCTGTGAGTCATGGACCATCATAAATGCAATGGAGGAAAGAATCAATGCAGCAGAGATGTGGTTTCTCAGAAGAATCCAATGCCTATCATATACGGACAGGATAACTAATGAAGAATGAAAATAAATCGTATATTACTTAAAAGAATCCGAAAACAGCAGTCAAAATTCTTTGGTCATATCATGCAAAAAAAAATTAGAACATTTAGGTACAACTGGAAAGCTGGAAGGAAAAAGAAGCAGAGGCAGGCAGAGAATGAAAATGATAGATGGATTAACATCATGATTAGAAACAGGGAAAGCAACAAATACAACTTTGAGGATCAGGGATCGTGATGGGTGGAGACATGATCGCCCACGCCAAATGGCAAGGCACCTAAAAAAACAAACAATTTTATTCACCTGTGTCAGCAGTTTCGGAGAGCTATGGACTTGTACCCCAAAAGTCCTTGTTTAGCAACTCTCTGAAGTCCCTTGCTATTCATTCCACATGTTCCACTAAAATTTAACTTCTTTGCAGCCACTGCGACCGACATACTGTTGATTTTCTCCAAATGGTGGAATCATAATCTGAATCAGAATTTATTGTCATGAATAAGTCATGAAATTTGTTGTTTTGTGGCAGAATCACAGTGCAAACATTCATATAAACCATCTTACAAAAATAAATAAAAATAGTGCGCGAAAAGTCAAAGTAAGGCAGTGTCTGGTTCATGGATCATTCAGGAACCTGATGGCAGAGGGGAAGAAGCTGGCCTTGTGCTGCTGAGTGCTTGTCTTTAGGTTCCTGCACCTTTTTACTGATGGCAGCAGAGTGAAGAGGGCATGGACTGGGTGGTGGGAATCCTTGAGGATAGAGGCTGCTTACTTAAGACATCACCTCTTGTAGATATACTCAATGGTGTGAAGTCTGGTGCCCGTGATGTTGCAGGCTGAGTTAACAAAACTCCGGAGTTTTATCTTGTCCTGAGCATTGGCACCTCTGTACCAGACAGTGATGCAACCAGCCACAATGCTCTCCACCTGTAGATGTTTTCGAGAGTCTTCAATGATATACCGAATCTCGGCAAACACTTCACAAATTATAGCTATTGGTGAGCCTTCTTCGTGATTGCATCAACATGGAGACTCCAGAACAGATCCTCAGAGATGCTGACACTAACCAATATGAAGTTCTTGACCCTCTCCAATACTGAGCCCTCGATGAGGGCTGAATCGTGTTCTCCTGACTTCCCCATCTCCTTGGTTTTGCTAAAGTTGAGTGAAATGTTCACGTGATACCACCCTCCTGTATGCTTCCTCATTGCGGTTTGTAATTCTGCAAACATCCACGGTGTCATCGACAAATTTGTAGATGGCATTGGAATTGTGTCTAGCCACACAGTCATGGGTGTAGAGTAAATAGAGCAGTGGGCAAAGCATGCATCTTTGAGGTGCGCCTGTGAGGAGGAGACATTGTTTCCAATTCATACTGACTGTGATCTTCCAATGAGGAAGTCAAGGATCCAGTTGCAGAGGGGGTTACAGGAGACCAAGGTTTGGAACTTCTTGACCAGCACTGAAGAAATAATGGTGTTGAAGGTGGAGCTGTAATCTATGAAGAGCTGCCGTATGTACGAGTTGCTGTTTTTGAGCTGAGTGGAGAGCCTGTGATATTGCATCTACTGTGCAGCTTTTGTGACAACAGGCAACATGCAGTGGGTCCAGACCTTTGCTTAAGTACATGTTAAATCTGGAAATGACCAACCTCTCAAAGCATTTCATCACAGTAATGTTAGTGCGACTGGGCAATAGTTATTAAGCAGCTCTCTCTGCTCTTCTTGGGCATGGATCCATCAGGGATGCCCTTTTCTAGCAGGAGGGAACCTCTGACTGCAGCAATGAGAGGTTGAAAATGTCTGTGAACACTCTGGCTAGTTGGTTGGCACAGATTGAGAGTGTTCACCCTCTTGAATGATGTGCTTACATTGGCCTCGGAGACATATCACAGCGTACTCAGCCTTTTCAGGGATTCTCGTAGGCACTGTTGCGTTCTCCTCAAAGTGGGCATAAAAGGTTTTCAGCTCTTTGGGTAGTGAAGCATCATAGCCATCTATGGTGTACACCCTCCCTTTGTAGACTAGTATGTCCTTCACTCCCTGCCATAGCTGGTGTGTATCTGTCTCTGCCCTCGCTTTGTAGACTAGTATGGCCTGCACTCCCTTTCATAGCTGGCCTGTATCTGCCTCTGTTTCTAGCTTCCTCCAAAATTGCCCCTTTGTTTCAGAGATAGCCTTCTGCAGGTTGCACCTGGACTTCTTCTGGAGATCTGGATCCATCGCCTTAAACGCCCTTTATCTTGACATCAGCAGGTTGAAAATCCTCTGATTTATTCAAGGCTTCTGGTTTGGGATCACATGGTATGTGTGTGTGGGCACACACTTGTCCTCACAGATCTTGATGAACTCAGTAACACATGTTGCATATTCATTCAAGTCTAAGGATATGATCCAGTCCACCAATTCAAAGCAGTCCTGCAGACGCTCCTACGCCTCTCTCGACCATACTTATGTCATCTTCACTACTGATGCAGTGATCCTCAGTCTCTGCTTGTTACAGCGAGATGACCAGACTTGCCAAAGTGTGGTTTTGGTATGGCTTGGTAAACGTTCTTCATGGTAGTGTAGTTGTGGTTGAGTACATTGGCTCCTCTGGTCTTGCATGTGACGTGTTGGTGGTAGTTCGTTAGAGTCTTCTTTAGGTTGGTCTGATTGAAGTCCCTGACAATGATCAGGAAGGCATCAGGATGTGGTGTCTCCTGATGCCTTCTTGATCATTGTAGGGCACCAGTCCTGTAGTGGGAATCTCCTACCACCCAACCTCATCAACCACCCCCGCTTCAAAAGAACATCTACGGGGGCCGTCGCCATGCAGAGGATCCGAGCAGACATGCTCTGAAAGAGCTTTCCAGGAAAAGTATTAAAAAGATGGTTTGAAAGTTCAAAAATCAGAATTTCATCACCAAAAATGGATAACACTAGTGCTAAAAGGCCAAGACAACCAAAATCGAAAATTGAAGAAACAGCAGCTCAGCCAGGAACACTGAGTGAAAGCCTGATGAGGAGTAGCACAGAATGGGCCTCAGGACCGGCTAAACCCAGCAGAACTAGCCAATATCTTGAAAAAGATGGAAACTTTGTGCACTTTCTTTATGAGCGTTGAATCAGCGATAAGAGACATATCAGATTGGATATTAAAGAAATTGTGGAAGATTTAACAAAACAAATGATGCAAGTGGAGGCTGAGCTGGACAAAACAGAAGACAGGAAGAAAAAGCAAAAACATGGGACACAGACAGAAAAGGAATGGTGGACAAGATCGACCATATGGAAAATTTCAGCAGACATAATAATGTAAGAATTATTGGACTGAGAGAAGGAATTGAGGGGAAAGACCCGGTAAGCTTTTTTGAAACATGGATCCCACAAATGCTGGGGCAAAAGAAGCTAAATGCAAGGCTGCAAATTGAAAGAGCTCACTGGACCCTTGGAACCAGAAGAACTGGTGAACAATAACCACAGCCAGTCCTGGTAAAACTTTTAAGTTACCAGGAGTGGGATGTGAACGTGGGAGCAGCTTACAAATATTCAAAAAATAGCAATGGCCCATTAATGGTGGACAATGAAAACATTAATGTTTTTCCAGGACTTTAGCCCTAATTTGGTCAAACAAAGAGAAGAATTTGACGAGGTAAAGAGATAACTGCAATCCAAAAACTTAAAATACTCGATGACTTACCCTGTGACGCTGAGGGTTGATGTCTCAGAAGGTAATCGAAGAATTTTCAAGAATAGGAAGAAGTGAAAGAATTTTTACAAAAGCTGTGAAAAGATTAAAAGCTGCCAGAGAAGAAGATTGAAAAGACCGTTTCAAAATGGGGCTAACTTAAAAATGTCTTCTTTCAATCTTGTAGTATTGAATCATCTTATTTTTACTGCTAAAATTAAAAAGAAATCACTGTAATATACCTGGAGAGTTCTGGTGAGAAAGGAAAGTGGAGAAAAAGAGGCAGGGTGGGGACACCGATCTAAGGGGAAAAATGGCACCAGGAGAGGAGCAGTTTTTTAAAATGCCGCTAAAGGGAGCAGTTCTTCTTCTTCAAAAAATTTTACGGGCATTTTTTGTGGGCTTCCAGGTTTTATTGCTTACATCATCATCAGAGCTAGGGATATATGAGTGTTTTTAAAGTGGAAATGTGTATGTTTCTTAAAAGGGAAATGTTACTCAAAAGGGAGATGTTTCTTACAAAGGAAATGCTGCAGTATTATTTAAAAGTCAGAAAGATTTTATTGTTATACAGTATTTGTTTGAAAAATGGTATGGATAAAATACTAAAATTTATTAGTCTTAATATTAATAGGTTAAATGAGATAGTGAAAAGCAAAAGGGTCTTGGCATACTTAAATAAATTAAAAGTAGATATAATCTTTCTAAATTTGAACTTGGTAAATTAAAAAGAGGATGGGGAAGACAAATAATATCATCTTCTTTTGCTTCAAAGACAAGAGGAGTAGCGATTCTAATTAATAAAAATACACCAGTATTAATAGAAGGCACATCGGTTGAATGGGCCAGGTGGTATGTAATGGCACATTGTAAAATTTATGGAAACATATGGACACTTCTGAATATCTAAGCCCCAAATTATGACGATGAAGTCTTTATGAGGAATATCTTCGTAAAAACAGCAGAGGGAAGACAAAATATATTGGTTGAATGAGATTCTAATTTTTCCTTAGATCCAATATTAGATAAATCTGCAAGAACAATAACGAAGGTGAAAGTGGCAAAAAAATTTCATATATGAAGAATCTAAATCTTATTGATATACGGAGGCAATTAAATTCTACAGAGACTATTCTTTTTACTCATGGGTACACAATTCATATACAAGAATTGATTTATTTTCAATGTCTGCTCAGTTAAAAAGTAGAGTGATTAAAACAGAATACCTACCAAGGCTTTTATCAGACCACTCACCACTAACATTAACTATTACAATGATGAAAAAGCAAGAAAATGTAAATAGATCGCATTTCAATGCTACAATACTCAAAAGAACAGACTTCTGTGAGTTTATTAAGAAACATAAATATTTTGCGAAACAGATCAGCCAGTTATTGATAATATATTTTTGATATGGGACATGCTCAAAGTATACTTGAGGGGACAAATTATATCCTATATAAAAAATCTTAAGAGAGAACATATGGCAGAAGTAAAGAGTTTGGAGAAAGATATTACAGAATTAGAAAAAATATCAAAGGACAGGACTACAAGAAGAATACAGACTACTGGACAATAAGAAGCTAAGATACAATACATTACAAACATATAGAATAGGAAAAAATATATAAAAAAACTAAAAAATATTGAGTTAGGCAAACGGGCACATAAAGTCTTATTTTAGCAAGTTAAAACAGGGGAGTCAAGAATAATAAACACTATAAAAACAGAGACCGATACTCTAACATATAAACAAAAGGAAATTAATGATACCTTTAGACAATATTACACAAAATTATACAAATCACAATTTCTTGGAGATGAGAATGAAATGGAAGAAATTCTGTTGAATGTTGAACTTACAAAACTAGAAGAGAAAGAAAAGATAGAACTAGACACCCTCTTTACAAGAGAAGACATTGAAAAAGCCCTGGGTACCCTACAGGCTAATAAATCACCATGAGAGGATGGATTCCCAACTAAGTTTTACAGACAATTCAAAGAATTACTAATGCCTCTATTAGTGGATGTTTTGGACCAAGCACTAGAGACACAGACCTTCCCAGAATCATTCTCAAATGTTATTATTACAGTACCACCAAAAAATAAAGGGATCCATTAAAAAATTCATCATCATCGGCAACATTGTTTCCTCCTTGTTGACCATCAAGATGAGTACATCAAGGCTACATGCTTAGAGCCCTGCTCTACTCCCTCTATATCCACAATTGCAGAGCAAAGTTCAGCTTCAATGCAATCTACAACCAATGACACTATTATCATTGGGCAAATAATGGATAATAATGAGTCATAATAGTCAAGTCAAGTCAAATCATCTGATTGTCCAATCCTTCTTCTTTGGCTTGGCTTCGCGGACGAAGATTTATGGAGGGGTAAATGTCCACGTCAGCTGCAGGCTCGTTTGTGGCTGACAAGTCCGATGCGGGACAGGCAGACACGGTTGCAGCGGTTGCAAGGGAAAATTGGTTGGTTGGGGTTGGGTGTTGGGTTTTTCCTCCTTTGTCTTTTGTCAGTGAGGTGGGGTCTGCGGTCTTCTTCAAAGGAGGTTGCTGCCCACCGAACTGTGAGGCGCCAAGATGCACGGTTTGAGGCGATATCAGCCCACTGGCGGTGGTCAATATGGCAGGCACCAAGAGATTTCTTTAGGCAGTCCTTGTACCTTTTCTTTGGTGCACCTCTGACACGATGGCCAGTGGAGAGCTCGCCATATAACACGATCTTGGGAAGGCAATGGTCCTCCATTCTGGAGACGTGACCTACCCAGCGCAGTTGGATCTCCAACAGCGTGGATTCGATGCTGTCGGCCTCTCCCATCTCGAGTATTTCAATGTTAGGGATGAAGTCGCTCCAATGAATGTTGAGGATGGAGCGGAGACAACGCTGGTGGAAGCGTTCTAGGAGCCAACCCGATGAAATAGCAACATGCAACCAGACAAACTCATGTACAGGCTAACAATACATATGCAGGACAAAAAATTCACTTATACAATAAATAAATATTCTCTACATGAATCTGAGAGTCTTGGATGGTTAGTGTGAGTAGTTTCTTTGGTTGTTCAGCATTTTCACTGCCCTTGGGAAGAAGCTGTTCCTCTGCCTCATGGTGCTGGGTCTCATATTCCTGTATTTCTTCCCTGATGGGAGCAGCTGAAAATCATTATTTTCCACACCCTCTTTAGACATCCATCCCAGTAGATCACACCGATGTGGGGGAAGGGAGACCCCAGTGATCATCTCTGCCACTATTATGGTCCTGTGGATTGACCTGCGATCCATTTCTCTGCAGGAACTGTACCATACTGTGGTACAACTGACTAGGACACTCTCAAAAGAGCTCCTATAAAAGGTAGCCAGTAGCCTTGCCTGCTTCAGTCTTCTCAGGAAGTACAGTCACTCTTGCGCCTTCCTGATAAGTGAGGAGATGTTGAGTGTCCATGATAGGTCACTAGTTAAGTGAACTCCAAGGAACTTGGTGCTCTCCACTCTCTCTACTACAGAATTGTTGATGTGTAGTGGAGGATAGTCATTCTTGATCCTCCTGAAGTCCATGAAGTTCGTCTTGACAACATTGAGACTCAAATTGTTACTCTTGAACCATTTCACAAGATTTCTCTATATTGCGACTCATCGTCGTTGACACTGTTGTGTCGTCTGCAAACTTGATGACATGATTGGAGCTGGATCTGGTGGTGCAGTCATGGATCTGTAGCGCGAACAAGAGCAGGCTGAGCAGAAAGCCCTGAGGTGCACCAGTGCTCAGCATGATGGTGTTTGACATTCTGCTACCATCCCGGACAAACTGTGGTCTTTTCATTAGGAAGTCCAGGATCCAGTAACAGGGAGGGAGGGATGTTGAGTTCCAGCAAGGACAGGTTCTCCACCAGCCTCTGGGGAATGACCATGTTAAATGTCGAGCTCAAGTAAATGAATAGCAGCCAGCCAGATGAGGCATTGTTCTCCAGGTGGCTCAGGATGGAGTGAAGTGACAAGGCTATAGCATTGTTTGGAACTGTTTCTTCTATAGACAAATTGAATGGGTCCATCGTCTCTGGGAAGTGTGCTTTGATGCGGTCCATCATCAGACACTGGAAGCATTTCATAATGGTGGCGGTCAGTGCCATAGGTTGGTGGTCATTGATGCCTATTATTGTTGCCTCTTGGGTACTAGGATGATGGTGGCAATCTTGAAACCTGTGGCAACAATGGACTATTGTAGTGAGGTGTTGAAGATGTTCATGAAGGCCTCCATTAATTGTTCAGTAGTCAACCAGGTATGTTGTCTGGTCCACCACCTTGTGTGGGTTTACATTAGATATAGTTCTCCTCACCTCAGTCACAGCTATACAGGGGGCTAGTTCATCGGGGTGGGGGGGGGGGGGGAGGGATCAGAGCTTTCTTTGGCATCATCCTTTTCCTCTCATGTAACTGTTCATAGATGTTCAGTCTGTCCAAAGGGAAGCATCATTATCCTTAACTCACAAGGTAGACTTGAGACCTGTTATAGTCTTGATCCCATGCCAGGATGAGATTGAGAATCTGGTTGTGTGGTGCGAGAACAACAGCCTATCTCTAAACATCAGCAAGTCCAAGGAACTTATTGTGGACTTAAAGAAGGGGAGGATGACAGACCATGGACCTGTCTTCATTGGTAGGACAGCAGTGGAGAAAGTTAATTGCTTCATGTTCAGACATGAGCATCTCATGTCAGAGGTGCTCTCCTGGGTACAACACATTGAGGTAACCATGAAAAATACATACCAATGTTTCTACTTTTTAAGGAGTCTGAGGAGACAAGGCATGTCACTCTATGAAACTTCTGCAGCTGTTCTGTGTAAAGCATATTGAATGGTTGCATCATGGCCTGGTTTGGAAATTCAAGTGCACAGGAAGGCAGAAGGCTGCAGAAAGTGGCAAAACGTAGCCTAGTCCATCATGGGCACCATCACTCCACACAAGATACAGAATCCTGAAGTTCAGCACTTCTATGTTGAAGAACAGCTTTTTAATAGTTTTTTTTTCCCCAATGGCTATCAGTCCCTTGAACTTTTCCATACTACTTTGACCATAACTCTACTCCAGGATCACCAAAGATCTGTCTTCATTATTGTAACAACTTTTTTTTGCACCAACTGCAACAGTAAATATTTATCTTTGATTTTTTTCTCTCTCGTGTGGTAACTTATTTCATATCTATTTCTTGTGGGTGTGTTTTAAAAGACTGTGTACCAGCAGCAAGTAAAAATTTCAGTGTAATGTACATTGTACTAATATGTATGACAATATGCTCTCATCATCATCAACTTCTCAAAAAACATTACCTCACACTTGGCTGGATTATATTCCTCTCTTTTTGCATACTGACCTGCTGTATCCTGAGACAACCTTCCTTGAATTTTTGTCTTTTCTACAAAATTACCACTCATACTACCTTCATTCTCATGCAGATCATTTCCTACATATTACAAAGAACAAAAGTCCTAGCATTGATCCCTGTGATACACCACCTGTTAAAGTTTAAACTATATTCACTTTGGAACTGAGATTACCTCTTTTTACAACCTTATGGATATCTCTGGGAAAGAAAGAGTCACTGTTCATGCTATGCCCAAGACTTGTAAGCAGTTATAACAGAAACCTGGTAAATTGCTTAATTGTATCTTATTTTTTTGCACTGTTGGCAACATCATGAGGAGCAAATCAAGAAAACTAAAATGCTTTTCAAGATTGTTCATGTGAAAATATGCTTTGTTTGGATAATTCAAGATTAATATCACATCTCTGTTCAATATATCTACTTCATGTGTTTCTTCATCCTATTAAATTGATTAGCGCTGGGAACCCAGTATTAAAAGACACCGAGCTGGAGATCAATATGGGATTGTTGCAGTTGTGAACAATGATCAGGATATTGGGGAAGAGAGATCACATTTCTAGGAAAGATTTGCAGGCATGAGTCAGGGTTGGATAGAAGTACGCCACCAAGGACAATTAAGCATACGGAGATAGGATTGAGCTTCATGTTCAGACATTTTAGTAGGGGTTGGTGATTGGGTTGTTCATTTAAATGGGCCACACATAGATTTGGATATCAGCTGATAGGTTTAACACGGTGTGAAAAGTTGTCCAAAAACACTTGAAAATGGGTTGAGGCAATTAAGATTGATTTTGAAGTCTTCATATCCAAAATGTTAACCACAATGTTCCCAGCACATTTTTACTGTTAGATCTGTTTTCTATCAGAATTGAAGCTGGAATGAGCCAACTCATACAAAGGCTCCACCTTGTGGCAAGAGACCTGAATTATACCATGAAAAATAATAACTTGCTTTTACACGGCATTTCCTCTTCTGTGGCAGTTCCTCAGGATTGAGGATGGCTCTCTTCAATTCTATTTTTATGGATCTTGATGTTATTTCTGTGGGAAAATGTCCCAAGAGGAAATTGGGGAAAAAACTGGCAAAAGCTAAAGGAATACATTAGGATAGGTGACTGAAAATGTACTTGAAGCAATATGCTCTAAGGTCCACCTTGAAAAAAGAGGGTAGAGAGGGGGAGTGGCAGAGAGAAGGGGAGAGAGAGAGAGAGAGAGAGAGAGAGAGAGAGAGAGAGAGAGAGAGAGAGAGAGAGAGAGAGAGAGCAGATATGTTCATTGACCAGCCAGTAATTCATACTAGGAATTATTCATGTCATCAAAAGTTTAGATTGAAAGTTGCTTAAAAAAACACTGGAATGTTAACAAATAGTTACAGACCCCTTCCTCCACCTTCTCTTTTCCCCCTCCTTTCACCTTTTTATTCAGTCTCTTGCTTATTTTTGCTTTTACCTGATGAAGGGGCCAGACCTGAAATGTTGATTATTCTTTACTTCTAATGTATGCTGCATGAGAGTTTCTCCAGCATGATTATGTATTGGGTTAGGGTTAAAATTGAGGCAGATTACATTCCCATTTGTATCAAAACACTAAATGTTATATTAAAAAAATTAAAATGGTGCTAACCTTCCTCGAAACACAATCTGTTGGAGGAACTCAATGAATCAAGCAATGGTTCTGCTCAACCTGTTGAGTTCCTCCCTCAGTGTATTGAGTTCCTCCAGCATCTGCAGTCTTCTGTGCTTCTTAATCTTATTTTATTCACAACTTCATTTTGATAATCCATATTAAGAAGCAATGCAGCAAAATATATGGGAAAGTTTATGGTTCTATGAAAGAAGACAGAGGGATAGGAAAAAGAGAGAGAGAGAGAGCACGAGAGAGAGGCAGAGATAGAGCTGAGCTAGAGGAAAGGAGACAAATATGCTTTTTTTTTTACATAGAATTTACAGGAAAGACCAAAACTTCAAATATCCATATCATACCATGAGATTTGCGGTAAAGAGGCTGGACGTTCTATTCATTCGCTTGTGGTTCACGGATCACCTGCAGTTCAGTTTAGAGTATATAGTAGGCTACATACTCAGTTCCCTACTATACTTCCTGTACATCCATGAATGTGTGGATAAATGCTGCACCAACTTGATCTTTAAATTTGTAGATGACACCACGATTGTAGGTGGAATCTCTAACCACTATGAGTCAGAATAAAGAAGCTGAAAATAGCATCCCCTTAACATCAGCAAGATTAGGGGATTAGTCATAGGAGTGGTTGAACTCATTCCCCTGAGTGCATCAATGGCACTGAAGTGGAGATAGCAGTCAGCTGTAAGTTTTCAGAAGTGAGCATCTTTGTGAGCTGTCCTGGTCCACCACCATGGTGTTGAGCATGATCACAAAAGAGGTGCTGTCATTAGTCCTTTTTGATTACGACCAACAGTGCAGGAAGTCATGGATTCGATTGCAGGGGACTGCTGAGGTCAAGGTCATGGTTTCGATTGCAGGGGACTGCTGAGGTCAAGGTCATGGTGTTTGGAAATACATTTGCTTGGCACTATTATGTTGAAAGGAGAAATGCAGTCAATGTACATTCAATGTATATCTCGCCTTAAGTAGATGTCCTTGTTGTGCAGGTTTTCCAGATCTGAATGTAGAGCAGGGGGATGGTGTCTACTGTAGACCTGTTATTGCAGCATATGAATTATAGTGGGTCAAGGCTGGCTGGGAGGATGGAGCTAACATGAGCCATGACTTCCCTCTTGAAGCACTTCATGACGATGAATGTCAGAGCCACCATCTCATGTGGGTCACCAGACAAAGCTCGAGATCCAGACGAGCCTCACGGATATCTGCTGAATGTGACAGATTTCAAAATGAAGCCAGGACTGCAGGTAGCCCCAACAAGCTCAATGCTTTCCATGTTCATTTTGAACAAAAGGACAAAGAGTTGACGTCACTTGCCAAGATGGCTTCATGCACACCTATACCAATGGTTACTGTCACAGACATGGGATTAATCTTCCCACATAACCCACATAAAGCAATCAGACCTGATGGGATACTGCCCATGTCCTGAGAACCTCTGCTGACCAGCTCATGAGAGCATTTTCAACCTTTTCCTACTAGAATCTAAAGTTCACACGTGCTTCAAAAATATCACTATCAACCTACTGCCATAGAAAAACAAGACAATATACTTTAAAGACTAAGGTGGCTTTGATATGCCATAGGCAAGGACCAGACTTGAATCATACTATTGTAGCTGCTTCTACGGTAGAGCTACTAAAGAAATACAAACACACGCCAAGACTGGTTTATTGAAGTTTTACAATCGGATTTTATTCCCTGCCTGTCCCGGGCTCCACAGAACAAGGTGGAGGGGTATTTCCTGAAATATCTTAGTAAGCAAATCAAGAACCAAAATATGACTGTTCCCTTGTTGAAACTAACTCTGGGGGAGATAAATGGGGTGTTCCTACTACAAATGATGTAAACTCCAAAACAGAAGTTTCACAAATTGAAGATATTTCTGGAAAGCACACAGAGGAAAACGAGGATGTCAAGAAAAGTGAGAGTGCTGCAAAAGAAGATGGTATTGTGTTTGACTTGAATTACCGTAATCCTGCCAATTGGCGATACTATTGCAGTGATAATTGGCAACACATGATTTTCCCAAAGGCTCATACAAAAGGCAGAGAAGTGTGCCATCAATGGTTGATATATTCACCCTCAAAAGATGCGGTGTTTTGTTTTTGCTGGAAGTTGTTCAGCAAAAAACAAGTGCATCATCACTTCAAAGTCTGGAAGAACATTGAAGCAATTCTTTCTTCACGAGATTAAAACTGACCATTTAGAAAACTATCAGACTGGTGTGAACCTGAATTACTCTTATATAAAGGAAAAACAGATGATGCTATTAACTCGCCGGAAATTAGATAAAAAGAACAATATTGGCCACAAATCTTGCAATGCTTGATTGCTTTGGTCAGGCATGCAAAACTTGTCATTCTGCGGTACAAGTGAAAAGTTGTACAGTGCCAGCAATGGAATTTTTTTTTTAAAGTTTGTGGCCCTTTTTGATCCTATCATGAATGAACATTTGCGCACGGTCAATGATCAAGAAACATGGTTCACTACCGAGGAAAAGATATCCAAAATGAGCTGAAACAGAAGGTGCTATAAAACAGCAAATTTTAAACACATACAAACTCAGCCAAATACTATTCAATTATTCTGGACTGCACACCTGATGTTAGTCATATTGAACAAATGATAATGATTGTACGATTTGTTGATGTCATCAAACCATCAGATAATGATGTCTGAGCCTGAAGTTATCATAAGAGAATGTTTCTCACACTAAAGGAAACAACAGCTTGAGTAAATGGGATTACTAATTGAGAATCTGCTCGGTAAGTGATATGATAATGGGAGTAACATGAAAGGCAAAGAAAATGGCGTACAAAACAGAGTCCTGGAAATAAACCCGTGTGCCTTTTTTGTGCCCTGCAATACACACACTCTTTAAACTTGGTAGTTAATGATTGGAAGCAACTAGTGTCTTCAGTTTGGTTCAAGCATAACTGTTAAGCCATTGAGTGAAACAAGATGGGAGAGTCGTATTGGTGCTTTGAGACTGCTAAGAAATCATCTTGTTAATATATATTATGCATAATAGAGATCTTTCATGACACAAGCCAAAAAGGTTCACCTGGAAATACTTTCCAAATTGAAGTTAAGGTCCTTGCTCATGTAATTTCTACATTTAAATTTGTGGTATCGCTTGTAACATGGTATAACATCCTTCTGAAGTCAATCTTACAAGCAAGCTACTACAAAATAAGAAAGCAGATTTAAATTCAGCTACAAGACAATTGCAAGCGACTAAGAATTACCTTGTAGACTACAGGTGTGATGAGGCCTTTCCACAAGTTCTGACAGATGCTACTGAGATTGCAAAGGAACGAGAGATACTACCAAACTTTGCAATAGAACAAGTTAGAAACAGGAGAAAGAAAAGGCAGTTGGAGTATGAGGCCCAGGAAGAAGCATCACAAGATTCAAAGCAAAAATTCAAAATAGGTTTCTACTAAGCTGTCATACAAACTGTTGAAGAGAGACTACAACAGCTACAACAATATAATTCCCTATTTGGCTTCCCGATGATATATACAGTATAAAGAAAAAAATCTACTGAAGATGTACTTAAGGGCTGCAAGAATTTGGAAAAATCATTGATGCATAATGGAAACCAGGATTGGCACCATTAGTGCTAGAGGGGGGCATCAGGGTAACCTGGAGGGGTACAGTCCAACACTCTTAAGCTTGCTCCAGGGGGAAGGAGGGGGGGGATGGTGGTACCTATCTATCAAACATTAACATCCATTGTCCCTCTGATGTAGCAGGCACTGCTTTTATTGTGTGGAGAGTCACTAGTGACGCTTTATATACATGCAAGTGATGCAGTTGGGGATAGGGGCAGGTCTGACAGCGAGCAATAACCATGAGCATAAGGGGAGCACAGCACCTCTCTTGGGGGGGAGGGCAATGCTTACGAATGCCCCCTACTTGGTGCCAACCCTGATTGAAAAAAAGATATTCACAAGATCACAAGAAAGGGAGGCTACTAGGCCCATCGAGTCTGTTCCATAAATCTACACTAAGCTACTCTACACTAGTTCCAATTTCCGGCCTTTTCCCCATATCCCTTGATGCCCTCACTAATGAGATACTTGTTTATTTCTTGGTTAAATACTCCCAGTGATCTGGCTTCCACTGCTGTATGCGGCAGTGAGTTCCACAGATCCACAACCCTCTGGCTAAAGAAGTTCTTCCTAATCTCTGTTTTATATGGATAACCTCTAATTTTCAGACTATGATCCCTTGTCCTCGATTCACCCAGCAAGGGAAACATCTTACTCGCATCCACCCTATCTAAACCTTTCAAAATACAAAATGCCTCTATGAGATCTCCTCTTATTCACCTATACTCCAATGAATACAGCCCAAGAGCTGCCAAACACTCCTCGTAGGTTATCCCTTACATTCCGAGAATCTTCGTAGTAAATCTCCTCTGCACCCTTTCCAACAACATCATATCCATTCTAAGATAGAGGGTCCAAAGCTGCACACAGTACTCCAAATGAGGTCTCACCAGTGCCCCATAGAGCCTCAACAACACTTCTTTACTCTTGTACACTATTCCTCTTGAATGAATGCCAACATAGCATTCGCTTTCTTCACTACCAATTTCACCTGGTCATTAACTTTTAGGTTTCCCTGCACGAGGACACCCAGGTCTCTTTGCACATTCGAGATCTGAATTTTCACCCCATCCAAATAGTATTCTGCCTGTTTATTTCCACTGCCAAAATGTACAACTGTATATTTCTCTATGTTAAATCTCATCTGCCATAATTTTGCCCAGTCTCCTAATCTGTCTATATCCTTCTGCAACTTTACAATTTCTACTACGTATCCTACTCTGCCACCTATCTTGGTGTCATCCACACAAATGACCACAAAACCATTCATATCACAATCCAAATCATTAATATAAATTGTAAACAACAGCAGCCCAAATACCAACCCCTGCGGAACACCACTAGTTACAGGCAGCCATCCAGAATGGGAACCCTTAATTTCAACCCTTTGCTTCCTTTGCCACTTTTCTATCCAGTTTAATAACTTCCCTGTAATTCAATGGGCCCTCATCTTATTTAGCAGCCTAATATGCGGAACCTTATTGAAAGCCTTTTGAAAATCTAAATAGGTAACATCCACGACCTCTCCTTTGTCTATCCTACTTGAGATTTCTTCAAAAAACTCTAATAGGTTGGTCAGGCAGGATCTACTCTTTAAAAAAACCATGCTGTCTTGGATCTATCCTGACATGCATCTCTAGGTATTTCATCACCTCATCCTTGAGCATTGACTCTAATATCTTCCCAACAATCAACATCAGACTAATCAGCCTATATTTTCCTTTTTTCTGTCTCCCACCTTTCTTAGACAGCAGAACCACATTTGCGACCTTCTAATCCTCTGGAATCTCTCCAGAGCCTATCGATTTCTGGAAGATCATCACCAATGGATCTATAATCTCCAAAGCCACCTCTTTCAAAATCCGTGGATACACCTCATCTGGCCTAGGAGATTTATCAATCTTTAATCCATTTAGTTTTTCTAACACAATTTCTCTAGTAACCCTAACTGAATCTAACTCTACTCCCTGAAGCCTCTGACGGTCTGGGATATTACTAATGTCTTCCACGATGAAGACAGACGCAAAATATTGATTAAGTTCCTCTGCCATCTCTTTATAACCAATTACAATTTCCCCAGCGACGTTTTCTTGATGCTGAAGATTTATGTTGCGAACTTATAACAATAGTTTGAAGACTTCCAATGTCTATGCCACCACAAAGAGTACTTCGCTTCACACTATAACAAAAATTCCTGGATAATGTGCCCAATATTTCCATTGCTCTAAGGATCCTTCTTACACTTTCAGTATCAGTGGCAATTGGTGAACGTAGCTTCTCAAAGCTCAAATTTATAAAAACTTATATACGTACAACAAAGTTCCAAAGAAACTAGATGGCTTGGCAACTATATCAATTGAACATGCCCAGGTGTTATGAACTAACAACCCTTTTGATTATTTTTTGGACTAAAGAGACTTTGTTAGCACTAACACAGGAACAGCAATGGAAAATTCACCAGACAATGGTAAATTCAAAATAATAGTTTTTTTTAAATTAAACTATTATCAACATAACATTTCTTACTTATTTCTAAATGTACTAAACTCTAAACTTAACCCCACTACACGCAAATGTAAGTGTGTGTAAAATTAAAGTCCCACTCTGAAAAGTCAATCTTTAAAAGTTCAGCATCATTTTAGTTTTGCTTGAAGATCTTAAATTCTCAGTTCAGAAATAATTATAAAGTGCTTTTAAACATTACATCTTCAGGCCTTTTTACTCACTATTTTCTTCCATGATGAATTCACAAACCCAGACAAGGATTAAACAAATGTGGTTATCTTCTTCCACGATGAAGTCACAAACTAGACAAGGGTTAAATGAAGTGGCCACATAAAAACAGACCCAGTGTGAACCTGTCCTCTTTTCCAAAGAGACACCAAAATGGTCTTCCTTATTTCAAGAGCCACTGATTTTGTGTTCCCCTTTTCCCAGGAGTAACACACAACAGCACCAATTCTGGTTGCTGTAACTCAAACCTGTCTTTCACCCTCGTATGTCACAGGGTTTTGACTTCTGTCAACTCCAAACTGACTCTTCCAAAACTGAACTAAAAATGTCTGAATTCAAAGTAATATATTTCTCCAAATCATGTGACAATTACATCATCAACAAGGTTATTCACAATTCTTGGAAACCACATAACTGTCAGTTTTATTTCTATAAAAATTCTGTTCTTTTTTTTAAAAACATTCCATATCGATAACAAACTCTGACCTCATCTCTGTTCAAGAGGCTTAAGTGGCTTTGATTAAAAACAAATAGTTTCCTCAGCAGTCCTTACACAATTAAGACCCTCTTGAAATCCATTAGCTCTGTCTGTCCAAAACACATGTTCTGAGAATGAACACTCTTCTCAGAAAACCATGGTTCTCTATAAATGTACTGTGACCTGTATGTGATCCTCTACCAACCCACTGCTAACTTACTAAGAATACAGATACAATATTTTAACTCTATAATTTACTAAGACATTTTTATAAAAGAAATATAGTTTAATATTAAATTAAAGATTAGTACAAATCTGCTACACAGGCATCAGGACTTGATCTGATTAAATTGGTGACAAAATTTGCAAAGGAAAAGGCTTGCAAAGTGAGATTTTGATGTGCCTGAAATTGAAACTTTCATGAGTCTTAAATTTTGCCAACACAATTCACAAGATTATTACCTCCGATAAGGAAGTTACAATTTTTAACCCTGTTTGTCTGATTTTTTTTGTCTCTGTCTGACCATAAGCAAAATATTGTCCTAACATGATGGGTTGGTTACACCAAGTAACTTTAAAAAGTGTATAGATTTAAAGGTGTGTAAAGGTTTTAATGTTGTGCTTCCCTTGGCAGAGGTATGCATTCTACTCTTTAGTTCAAAATGATTTTGTGTCAAAATAGTTTCTTTTAATTGAGAAAGATAATCAAAGATTGACGTATTACTAATTATTGCATTTTAAAATAAATATAGCAGTTTCAAGTTTTGCATTTTTCATTTTTTTCCAGAACACATCTGTTTTTGAAAATTGAATTTGGCAATTTTTTTGAGGGGTGGAAGTATTTGGCCTCGCCTAGGGTGCAAAATAGTCTGGCACCAGCCCTGAGACCCAGTTTCCAGTTAATTGACTGAAAATGGTGGTGCTGTCAGCAAATTTGTGGATTGAGTTGGAGTTGAATTTGAGTTGGAAATCAAGGATGCAGGAGCAGAGGGATAGAGTTCCCAATCCTTTAACACTGGTTCTCCATGAAGATGTACACTCAACCCCTTGCTTATGCACTCAAAATTTTGAGGCCAAGTACTGCTCCAACTCCATCTATAAACCTGTTGATGACACCACTGATGTAAACTGGATCCCAAACAAAAGACATGGAGTACAAGAAGGAGGTAGAAAATCTAATTGTATAGTGTCAGGACAACTTTTCCTCAATGTCGGCAATACAAAAGAACCGATCATTGATTGATTGTTGTTGTTAAAACACTGTTACAAGTGATTTGCTGTTGCTACTGAGCTGTTTTTAAAAAATAACCGGTTCTCTGGAAAAAAAATTATATCCGAAATGCCCTGATCCTGACCATTTTGGATCATCGGATTTGTACTGTACTTGTGCCTTTTGCAAGTGGAGCTAAGTCCATGGACAGATTGGCCTTCAGGCTATCCTGCACGAGGACTCCAGGAACCCTGTGCACCTGGGTATTTTCAATTTTTTTCCACAGGTAGAAAATAGTCTCCCCATTTATTTTTTCTACCACAGTGCATGCCTGTACGCTTTCCAACATTGTATTTCATTTGCCACTTCTCTGCCCATTCTCTTAATCTAAGTCCTTCTGCAGCCTCCCTGTTTCATCAACACTACCAACTCCTCCACCTACCTTTGCATCATCTGCAAACTTGGGCACAAATTCCATAATTTAAATAATTAACATACAACATAAAAAGAAGTGGCCCCCAAAGCGACCCTTGTAGAACATCACTATCAATTGGTAACCAACCAGAATATGATCCCTATATTCCAACTCTCTGCTTCCTGCCTATCAGCCAATGCTCTAGCCATGTCAGTATACTTCCTGTTATACTATGAGCTCTTATCTTGTTAAGCAGTCTCATATGTGTCCCCATGTCAAAGACCTTCTTACGCTATTCTGGAGTCTCATTTGTGGCCGCAGAATCGCCTATCTATTCCCAATAACTAAAATGTATCCTATGACTAACGGTCCACCTGACTTCACCCTTCCCTTCTGAGTCTCAGGGCAGATCTGGCTGCCGCCTTGCCCAGATAAGTCATACCTCTCATCAGTATCCAAAGGGGTATACTTGTTGCTGAGGGGAATGACCACATGGGATGCCCTGCACTGCCATTCTGTTCCCTTTCCTGACTGCTATCCATTTACCTTCCTCCTGTCTCCATGGTGTGATTGTCTTCCTGTAACACCTGTCTATCACCCCCTTAGCTTCCCAATTGATCCCAAACCCCTTCATTATCTTAATCTTTATCAGGTCACCCCAAAGCCCTCTCTCTTCAAAAAAAGTGCCCCTCAATTTAATCTTTCCTTCTACAGCCACTATATGGCATTGGTTATTTCAAAATGGTAGTTTTGCTGCAAATATACAAGCCATTTCCCCATTGCTGGGAAGGGACCAAACATGACAATGTTTCAAGAAGCTGTAAAATGAATGTTGGAAAGCAGTATTAAGACTTCCAGTTGAAAACACAATGGCAAAGTACTTTTCTGACAGATCACTAGGAGAAATAACTGGAAGATTTTCCATTAATTTCAGAAGTCTTCCTGATGTTATGTCATGTTTAAATTTAGAGAAGATTAAATCTTCAATTTCTGATTTGAATTAAATTTTTTAAATACAGTGGGGACCTTTTTTGAATGATTTCCAGAATCTCTAATATGGTATGAACACAGAAATGTTGACTAATAAGGTAATTTATTACTTTGATTAGGAATTTTTTTTTCTCCTTGCCAAACAACTTCATTTTTGGTAGTGGGTTTAGATCTTTGATTTATAAAATATTACTGTAATATAATTTGTTTAATTGAGAATGCAGGGTACCTTGAATGAACTGGTATGATCTAAGTGTAATATATTATTTTTTTTATTTTTAATATGTATTCTTGTGTACACTGCATTTTTCAACTTCAATAAAAATATTCAAAGAGGTCTCCAAAATATTGCAGATTTTTTTGCAACGAAAAATAAATTATATAAATACAATTTTGAACAAGAAAATTTTGCTTTTGTCACCAGGGTGATTAAGACAATTAGGAAACAGAGAGCATGATTTGGTTAGAGCAGAAGAAGGGGTGATAAAATCTAAGAGTCAACCTGGCTTACTGCAATAGTGGGAAACCTCTTTTACCCCTGGTTCCCCATACCCAGATCCTTCAGAATCATGCACTATGCTCCTCAACCACTATTTCTTGGAACATGACTGTGTTCTTGACAAAACTATACAGAAATTGCTCCCTTTCCCTTGTACCTCGGAGAGGCTCTAACTCACTTTTTAGTTCAATAGCTTTTTGCTAGTGTTATTGACAACAGAAAGTAAAATTATTTCTGGATACTTGATGCTTGAAACAAACAAATGAAAATAATGGATATCGGAATGAACATGGCTTTATACTTAAATGTCTAGTCACGAAACTTGAAGCAATGAGAAAACTTCTTCAAAGCAGTCTTCTATAATGCTTTGGCTGATAATAACACATAGATTATTCCATTCAGTTAACCATCTTGCTCAGTGTAGCATAGGTTAAAGGCAGAGCAAAATTACTTCCTCCTCCAAATTTGAGATCACATTCACTGAACCATCTATTTTTTCCATCCAGTAACAATGAAAATGTTGCTGAGACATAGACCTTTAAAGTTAACCAGACAGCCTCATCCCTCGTAAATTGAAACAGAAATTATTGAATACCCTCAGCAGGTCAAGCAAAACCTGGGAAAAAAAGTAGAGTTAACTTTTAAAGTTAAAAATCCTTCATCAGAATTGTTTTTATTTTCAATTTCTAGTATTTGCAGATTTTTATTTTATCTTTGCTTCATTCTCTAACAGTCTAACTTCAATCTTATATTGTACATATTAAGTGGAAGTGTGCTTAATTACCAATCACAAGAAAATGTTAATAAATTCTTTTTAAAAGTCAAATGTTTCTCATTTAAATCCAAATTTAACAAGTTCATGAAAACCATTAAGATCACTGTGGAATATTTCAAACAAAGCAAGGAACCACAATGAAAGACTGACAATGGCATACACCAGTGTATACTCTATGTACTGTGTCACACTAAAAAGACTATTCCAAGGAATGAATAAAAAACGCAACCAATAGACAAAAGGTGCAGGAGTAGGCCATTTGGCCCTTCAAGCCAGCACCGCCATTCACTGTGATCATGCCTGATCATCCACAATCAGTACCTCGTTCCTGCCTTCTCCCCATATTGTATAATAAATTGTATACCTTGTTCCTGCCTTCTCCCCATATTGAGTGAACCGGCGTGGACTTGTAGGGCCGAGATGGCCTGTTTCCATGCCATAAACTGTTATATGGTTATATCCTTCGACTCTGCTATCTTTGAGCTCTATCTAACTCTTTCAAAGTGGCTTTTCAAAATAAATGTTAAACAGAGACGGAGAGATATACAACAGAGAGCTGAAGGATTAGACACAGCAGTCAACAGTGAGCAAAGTGGACAAGGGTTAGGCAGAGATCATGCATTGATTTGCTGAGGAGTAAAGCAATTGGAACATTCTCAGAGAGTTTAAGAAAACAGAATAATTCCACAAGAGAATGAGAATTTTAAAATCAAAGCAAATAGGTTATGCAAAACAAGGCGATAAATGAAAAGGATATAAAATATCATCCATTACAATTTCTACCATTCTCATCCTTTTTGTCATATCCAATGAACACCTTTTGGCTGTTGGTCCCCCTTTCTCTCTCTCCAGTCTTTATTCAGGTGCCTTCCTGTTTTTTGCTTATACCTTGAAGAAGGGCTCATGCTCAAAACATCGGTAATATATCTTTACCTCCTATGGATGCTGCTAAGCCAATTGAGTTCTTACAGCATTTCTGTGTTTTTACCATTTCTATCACAACTATGAGATCCCATAAGTTACATCTTCCCCTTCCCTACCCCCTTGCTATTCCATAGGAACCACTTACTCCACAACTCCCTGGTCCACACATCCCTTCCCACTAAACCAACCCCCCCCCCCCCCCCGGCACTGCCCAAAGGAGGTACAATATTTGTCCCTTAGCACCATCTAAAGTCCTAAATAAAGTTCCCAGATATGGCAGAGACTCACGTGCACATCCTCCAACTTGGTTTATGCCATTTGGTGCTTGCGATATAGCTTCCTCTACATCAAGGCAAGCATCTATCAAGCAACTGGTTTGCAGTGCTCCTACTCTATCTGCTAAGGCCAGCTTTAGTTTCTGCTGCATGTCATTTATTTTCCCCTTCCTGTCTGTCCTCAGCCTTGTCCACTGACACAGGGAGGCCAAAAGCAAACTGGGTAAACAACACCTCATAAAATATAACAGCACAGTCCAGACCCTTCGGCCCACAATGTTGAGCTGACCTATATAAACCTACTCAACAAACTAAACCTTCCTTATCTCACCCTCATAACCCTCTTTTTTTTTGGATTCACAGCCTCCACTACCACCCCTGGCAATGCATCCAGGCACCCACTATCCTCTGTATAAAAAACTTGCCTTGGGAAAAAAGATTCTGACTGTCCACCCTATCTATGCCTCTCATAATCGTGTAGCCCTCCAAGTTCCTCTTGACCATGTTTGTTACAAAGAGAAAAACCCTTGTTTTGTTAACCTTGCCTCATAAGACACATTCTCCAATCCAGGAAACATCCAGGCAAATCTCCTCACCACCCTCTCCAGGGCTTCCACATTCTTCCCTCATTGAGGTGACCAGAGCTGAACATAATACTCCAAGTGTGGTCTAACCAGAGTTTTAAGGAGCTGCAACATTACTTCGTGACTCTTGAACTCAATCCCTTTACTAATGAAGGCAAGCATACCTCAAGCCTTCTTAACTACCTTATCAATTTGCACAGCAACCTTGAAAGAATTCCAATCTGAGTGGCAACCTTGAGAGATTGAGCAACTTACATGAACATTGAATTTCCCAATTTCATGTAACCAATACCCCATGATTCTTTCCCACTCTCACCTGTCTGCTCAGGGGCTTTCTCTTCCTTTGTTATCCTTTTCCATCCCTCCTCACTTCCCCCACCTGCCTCCATATGCTGCTTATACCCCTCCTTATCTGGTCCCACTTATCACTGACTGTCTGACTCTTGCTCCCCACTTTAATATCCTGGCCATCTTTCTTCTTCCCAGAGTGATACACGAAGGTAGATGGTGTGATTGTAGTAAAATCACACCAAAATGCTGGAGGAACTCAGCCGGTCTTCCAGCTTCCATAAAAGTTAAAGATATAATGCCGACATTTCAGGCCTGAGCCTTTCTTCAAGGAATAAGCAGAATGAGCAAAAAGCAGGAAATCTCAGAAAATCTCAAAATTCAGACCATGCAGGTTGGAGAGAAATCCATACTAATAAAAGGTGTTAATTGGATATGATAAGAGGAGAGGTGATAATTTATCATGCCTGCAAAAGGAGAGAGGGAAGTGAGAGAAAGAGCTGAGGGAAGGCAAAAGAAGTTAAGGAAGGGGGGGGGGGGGTTGCGGGGTTTTAGCGAAAGCCAGAGAAGTTGATTTAATGCCATCTAGTTGAAGGATGCACACTTGGAAGATGAGATGTTGTTCCTCCAATTTGTGGGTGGCATCAGTCTGGCAGTGCATGAGACCATGAATAGACATGTCAGCAAGGGACTGGGGTGGGGAATCAAAATGGGTTTAGTCTCCTCTTCCCACATCCTCACCTCAGTCCTGATGCATGGTCTTAACCTGAAATGTCAATACATCCCTTTTGCATTCTTGGATGCTGCTTAAGCCTATGAATACTTCAGGCAAATTATTTTTGCTTGGATATTGTAAAGTTGAAATATAACATCCCCACTGTTTTTGTTTTTTATAATTTCATTTTTAATTATTTTTAGATAACATTTTTGATTATTTTAAAACAGCTGAAAATGACAAAAGAGGCCTTTAACAAAAGTGAGCAAAGGTCATAAAGACTGTTAAAAGACTAGGGGCCTTAGTCTCCATAATTTTAAATTTTTGCACAATCCAGCAAATAAAATAAAATGCTCTACCTTCCGTATCGGGATCATCGTCTGGATCTCCAAATGGGTTTGACTCCTGAACATCAACCTCTTCAAATAGATTAAATCTTGTAATAGATGGGTCTTCTTCCAAAAAGTTGAGTTTATTGATAAGTTCTGCAAAAGTAAATGAAAAATATTTATTCCTTCATTCCCATAATTTTCTAACTTGAATGAAACTATAATTAACAAACATAAATGTAAAAGGAAAAAAAATTAAAGTTAAGAAATCAATCTCAAAATACTAAGTCCCCCCCCCCACACACACACACACACAAACACAAACTTGGTCCTTCAAAATAGAATCCATTGTATTCTTCCAAAATTTGAAAATTTACCCAAATGCCTGGAACTACAGCATTGAACAACAATACTGTATTGATGAAGAGAAAAATTGAAAGGAAGTTGCATCATGCCCTCTCAACTCACACACCACACCAAGAATTGGATCTCACTTAACTTCCTAAGTTATATCTCTTATAGCAATCTTCGGTCTTTTTTACTTGATCTGCACCTGAATTACAACCTTTGAAGCTGCATTATCTTTTGCCCTGCATCTTTTGTAACATCAGCAATAGAGTCCACAGGTAAGGCCAGGTTCTAGCTATGTCACCACCAGCTCTAAGCCAGAAACTGAATGAATTCATAAAAGATGACACAGCAAATAAGATAATGTATTTAGGATTGAGATGGGGAGAAATTTCTTCACAGTCGTGAACTTGTGGAATTTTGTGAATGTGAAGGAAAAAACACTGAAGATATTAAAAAAGACAGATTTTGAGAAACATAAGATATCAAGGGGCATGGGAGAGAACAGCAAAATTGGGACAGCTTAGCACCCATTATCACATTGAATGGCAGGCAGGCTCAACAGGCCAAATCATTTATTTTGTTCCTAATTTCTATGTTTCACTTCATCCATTCTACAGATGATGATGATGACATGCATGAGAAAGGTCACATCAAAATCTTTGCCTATATTTTATCAAAATTCTCTGCCCACCTCTGCTTGTATCAAGACTGAAAAAATCATCAGGTCTTTTTGCATCTGATTGCACTAATGATAGCCCAAAGCACTACAACAGAAGGAAATTATATGAAGAGCTATCATAAAGTTTTATAGCATGAAAACAGACCCTTTAGCCCAAATGGTCCAAGCCAACCCAGTTGTCTGACTCAGCTAGACCTATTTGCCTAAGTTTGCCTTGTATAATCTCTGCATCTTTCCTATCCATGTACATGTCTCAATGTCCTGAGAGTCAATGATGAGTCAGAGCTTTTTGTCAACAACTTGATTGGTTAGGATAATATGTGGTTGGTAAGTTTTTATCCAGCAGGCATGGGACTGACAAGCAGCTGAAGCCCCAGGGAGCATGAACAGCAAAGCCTAGTGAACAAAAGGAGACCAAAATGGGATGAGGAAGGAGTTGGATAACATCAACTGGCCGTTTTCTCCATTTAAATAATAGTTTGATTGCAACTTGTATCTACTGGATCCTTGCCCTCTCACTTAGCCTACCCATGTCCATCTGCAAGCTCTCTGTGCCTTCTATACAATTTGCTTTTCCACTCAATTTGGCGTCATCAGCAAATTTAAGCAAGTTTGCACACTGTAATTATAGTTAAATCATAGAAATGCTGGAGTAACTCTGCAGGTCTCACAGCGACCTTGGCCCCTGCTCCATATCTTTTAGGTACACTGTGAACTGTTGTGGGCCCCAACAAAGAGGTCTTATTGCATTTGTATCAGGGCTTGGTATTGCCAAAACCTGAGTATTGGTTTCTTAACACGAGTAAGGACATTCTGGCTATTGAGGGAATGCAACAAAGGTTCATCAGAATGATTCCTAGGATGGCAGTATTGTCTTATGAAAAAGAGACTGGCTAGACTAGGGTTATACTTAAATTTAGAAGAATGAGAGGCAATCTCATTGAGACATAGAAAATCTGACAGATCTGGACAGGGTAAATACAAGAAGAATATTTCTAATGTTGGGGAAGGGCAGAACAAGAAGTCAAATTCAAAGGATAAGGGGGTAAAAATTTAAGACTGAGATGAGGAGAAATGTGTTTGCTCAGAGATGTGTACTGTGCAGCCCTCTTAATCACAGAAAGTTGTTGAGACTGTTTCATTAGATATATTCAAAAGTGAGTTGGATGTAACCCTTGCAGCTAAAGGGATAAAAAGATAAGGGGAGAATACAAAAGGGTACTAAAGTCGCATGATCAGCAATGATCATATTGAATGTGAGAGCTCACCTGGTCAAATGACCTCCTAATGGAGAATAGGCAGTGTCCACAACCAGAACAGCCGTGGACTATTGAATGATAGAGCAATTCAATGAGCCAGATCGCCTACACCTGTCCCTATTTCTTCTGTTCTTAAAAGACTGACAGAGGAAATGCACAAGATGCATTGGTCCAATAAATGGGCTTTCTTCCTGAAACGTCCAACTTTGCACATGACACCACATTAATTTATCCATCACTGTGACTAACTACCAAGACATAACAAGATGTTCCATTTGACTTGAATAAATGGAAAATTGATGTCATCAATACAGGTCAATAGTGAATTATTAGATATTCAGTGTTAATTGAGTCAAATCATCGTAAAAATGAACTGTGCAGGTAAGCTATGAAAAAGTGCAAGGAAAGATAATAAAAAAAAACTAAACTCTACAAGGTGGCTAAAAGAAAGATTTCATGGACAACAACAGGATAAGAGTGACCTTCCTATCCTTGTTGGTTGTACTACTTGGCATAAATGTTGGGAGATAATTCTTTGGAAAATAAATTTAAAACTGCAAGAAATTAATATTTCAATGTTAAGTAAAACATAAAAGTTTGCAGACACTGTGATTGTAGTTAAAAACACAGAAATTATGGAGTAACTCTGCAGGTCTCTCAGCATCCTTAGGAGGTAAAGATATATTACTGACATTTTGGGCCTGAGCCCTTCCTCAAGGTATGAGCAGAAAGCAGGCAAGGGACCCATATTAAAAAGCTGGTGAAAAGGGAGACCAACAGACAAAAGGTGTTAATTGGATATGATAAGAAGGAAGGAAAGGTGAGAATTGATAGGGGAAGGTGTGGCAAATTTTGGCTCAGTGAAAGGAGGCAGAGGGAAAATGGATGAGAGAGACAGAGCTAAAGGAAAGGAGACATAGACAAAGATGGGAAGGGGGGTGTAACAGAAACCACAGACATCAATGCTAATGTCATCTGGTTGGAGGTTGTCCACATGGAATACAAGGTGCCGTTCCTCAAATTTGTGAGTGGTTTCAGTCTGGCTGTGCATGAGAGCATGGACAGATATGTTGTTAAGGAAACAACATTAAGGGAATTGAAATGAAGATCCATGCTATTGTGGCAGACAGAGCCGAGGTCCTCAATGAAGCACAATCTCCCAGTCTGTGACCAGTCTTTCTCATTTAGAGCAGACCACAACGGGAGCACCAGATGCAGTAGCTGACCCCTGCAGATTCACATGTGAAGAGTTACTTCACTTGGAAGCCCTGTTTGGTGGTGAGGGAAGAGGTGTGGGTACAAGTTGACACATCCTGCGATCACAGGGATAGGTATCAAAGGGCTGATTGAAGGGAAAGGAAGAGTGAATGAGGGAGTCACTGAGGGAGCAGAATCTGCGGAAGACAGAGAGTGGAGGAGAAGGGAAGATATATCTGGTGGTGTGATCATGTCGTAGGTGACAGAAATGGCAGAGGTTAATATGTTGGATGCGGAGATTGGTGAGGTAGTAGCGGGGCGAGGACAAGGGGAATCCTGTCCTTGTTGCATGTGGGGACAGCGGGGGCCAAGGCAGAAGTGCAAGCAATGAAGGTGGGGGCCGAGTTGATGGTGGTAGAGGGGAAACCTCATTGTTTGAGAAAGGAGAACATTTCTGGTGACCTTGCATGGAGACCTCATCCAGATAGCAGAAGTGTTAGAGATGGAGGAAATGAGAGAAAGGAATGAAATCCTTTCCATAGCCAAGGTAGAAATTTGAATAGGTACATAAGGTTTTCTTTATCAGTGGAAACCTGAAGAATATATTTTTAATTTAAACTGGAATTTAAGTAGACGGCAACCTCAAGAATCAGTCCTCCCAAAAAAAAATTGAGGAAAATAATTAAATTTAAAAATTGGAATAAATAAACATAAATAAAAATTAAAATTGTAAATGTTCTCTAAGTAAAACATAAACCTTTGGTGAAGATGAGGACAAATATTCAGCCAGCAGAGTGCCTTAGTCGTGTTTTCCTCATAGTAGCTGTTTGAATAAAGTTGTGTTTGAATAAAATGGAGTCGCCTGGGATGAAGAGCTGCGGTGACTCTCTAAAAGTGTCTCAAGTGTCTCCTTATCACTGCTTAGAAAGAGTCTTTATCTTTATTAGTATATTATTAAGTTAGGCTTTATGTGGGGAGGGGGTTTAATTATGATGTAAATGTTCATCTTTCAGGCAGGATCTTACAGATGCAGCAATGTTTTCTAAGAATGTAACTGAAGATTAAGTAAAATGATTTTAGGTTTTTATATTCAAGTAAGTGAAGTTTGTTCAGTGTGAGTACAGTATAGTATTTTTGTTTTTTAAACTGTTTATTCTTAATGCAGGTGTACTAGTTAGGCATCGTAAGAGTAAGTCTCAAGCAGTCAGAAAACTAGCTTTTCTACCACTCCCTGTATGTGCCGGATACCAGGGTTTTTATTGTATTTGTAGAAATCACTGAAGGCACGTTAATAATAGGCAGCCTACTGACCAATGATCATCTGAGGTTGAAAATACATAATGGAGTATCTGTATCAATGAAAGCTTATCAAGCTGTATTATAGAAATAAAACAAGACTCAAACGTAACCTCAACTAATTTGAACGTTTTATATTTTAGTTATACCAGGCCTAAAAACCATGCTAAACTGCACTACACATATCTTCTATCTGGAACATAAGATAAACAGTAATTGAAGCATTGTGTATCATAGAAGATCCAATTTAAATGGAAGTGAATTTGATTTCTCATTTCCAAAAGAAGTCGTCACCCACAAATATATTAAACATCCATTATTTCTTCATTGTACCAGAAGACCAAGCAGGCATAATAAAATCTTTGGTCACATGAAAGGCTAGTCTAACTAATTAATAACTGAGTAAACAACAAACTTTCAGAGAGCATATGAGATATGAAAATCCAGCATTCATAATTCTCTGAAACCTATCAAAAGCATGATGGCTTCCCACTACCCTTTGGATTCCAGCAAATCAAAGATTTACCATGAGTTTATAGAGATCAACATTAACTAACTTGTACATCAAGGACTGCTTCACTCTTAATCTTGTGGAATTAAACACAAATGTTTGCTGAATCAAAAGCTGAATTATAAAAGTATGAAATCCTGCCTAATATAAATGTCTTTTTTTTTTCAAAAGGTAACTAGGAAGCTTTATGGAGGTAGGGTGATATATAATGTAAGGTATTTGACAAGGTCCTTTGTGGTAGGTTTGTGCAGAAGTTTAGGCAAATGGGATGCAAGGTAAGGTGGCTAATTGGATCCACCACTGTCTTGGTGATAAAAGGGAGAGAGGTGAAAGGATGCTTTCTGATCAGAAGTCATGGACTAGATGTGCACCATAAGGATTGGTGCTGGGACCCTTGTTCTTTATGGTGCATGTTAACAACTTGGATGTGAATGTAGGAGGTACTATTATTAGCACTGCAGATGACGCAAAACTTTGCAGTGCTTGGATAGCCAAGGAAGCTGTTCAAGGCTAGAGCAGGATACAGATTGAATGGAAAGTTGGGAAGAGCACTGGCTGATGAAATTTCATCCTGATAAGTGTAAGGTGATGCAGTTGGAAAGCCAAATAAGGAGAAACATGGTGGGCCCTGAGAAACATTGAAAAACAGAGGGACATTGGGGTTCAAGTCTATAATTCATTGAAAGTAGCAATGAAGATCGTAGTGAAGAAGGTGTATGGCTATGCTCACCTTCATATATCAGTAAATATTGAGACCTTGGATTACAACTTTAAAGACACCAGTTTGACCAGCCATTCTCAATGGAGACCATATGCCCACCCCACCCCCACCCCACCTCCAGGGCCACAGCAGATTTAAGGTGGGCCACAGACTGAAATCATAAAATATTTTTAAATGTTTTTTATGTAGTTGGTAGAAGAGAAATATGGAAGAAACCAACTAAACTTGACTGCTTCACAGGGAAGGAGACCTATAAACTTTGACCAGAGTCCTTAGGGGGTAAAGAAAGGTTGGGAATGGTTGAGTTAGACTGTTCTGGTCATCATACTATGGAAAGGATGCAGTTCCAGAGGAAAAGGAAAAGTGCAGAAGAGATTAACCATTATTTTGTTTGAATTATAGGACTTTAGTTTTGAGGATTGTTTGGATAGGCTGGGTTTTCTTCCCTGAAGTAAACCATTAATTCAGTCAAATACCAAAACAAACAAGGCATTTGAAAACTTAGCAAACTGAAATTTTAATGTGGAAGAAAATTGGCATAGAATCATTTTAGTGTATCAGATTAAGGCAGTGTGTACATTGATCTGTAAACTGAGTAAAAAGCCAATAATGCAGTTCCGGACAAGGTACTCAAGTCCAAAATGTTAACTTCCCTTCACTTCCTATAGATATTGTGTGATCTGCTGAGTTTCTCCGGAACATTTGTGTATTCCATCAATATATTATCAAACTGTTCAGAAATGGTTCAGCAACTGGCTCAAGAGTTGTTGCTTGCCATGCTACACACCCGCTTTCTACTCTGCAGTATCTGGTTCCCAAATTCCCTATAAACTTACTTGTTTCACTATAATATTATGATGTAAAATCTTTTTAAAAAACATGAATTCAAAGTAGGTTGGTGACATGACATCCAATGGTCCAAAAAACCTGCTAGTTCAAAATCATGTGTTGTGGCTTTTATTCCAAATGTATTTTGAAGACTCCAAACACTTAAATATCCAAATATCCAAAAAACATTATCAAATTGTATCTGTGCCAACCTGCTGAAAAGGCTATTTATCTTTATTGTTCAATTTTGTCTTTTACCTTCTCAGAATGTTTTTTCAAATATTTTCTTATTTCAAAAACCTTTCATAGTTTCTATTTCCAGTATCATTTCTAATCAAAGAATTGATTGATATTCGACAAACAGATCTTAAATTTTATAGGCAATGAGTTTAAATTGACGCCACTATATAAGAGAAATTATCTCTTATCTTCAGATTGCAAAACCTCGATATCTCCATGAAATGCTATCAGATCCAATGTTAAAGACTGTCAGTTTCTCCTGATTCTTTCATTATTACAAAATCTTCTCATCATCATGTAATCTTCAAGATATTTTTCCAAAGCTTTAACAACCTTTCAAGAGCCCAACATGTAACAGTATTTATATCCTTGTTTAAACAATTGACAAACTTTCCATCCAAAGTTTTAATCTCAAATTCTGTTGAAGCCTTTTCCATACTTCATTTTGTAACTGAACATGGTGCTGATTATTTGATGGTACATCTTGACGGTGGTCAAGTGTGCATTTGGTTGGAATTATTTCTCACTCAAAAATCTACCTGGCTGTCACCCACACCTTCCTTCCTCCAGCTCCCCTATCACAATACTCCTCCCCCTCCTCTTCCCCCCCACCCACCCCCCCCCCCCACACCCTTTTATTCAGTTATCTGATGATTTTTTTTCCTGATGAAGGGTTTCAGCCTAAAACATTGACTCTGGATTTTGCCTTGACCCGCTGAGTTCATCCAGCATTTTGTGCTGTGCTATAATCTTCCAATATCTGCAGTCTCTCTTGTTTACCTTTGTACACAATTTGTTCTTAATCATCTGCTGAGAAGGACCTTAATATTGGATAAGATTAAATGGGTGATCTAATGGATGGTCAGTGCAGATTTGGTGGACTGTAGGGTCTGTTTCCATGACTTCCATTGATAATCTCCTTTACTTAAAATTCTAAAGCACCAACACAAGAAAAGTTTCAATCTAAACCTTTCAATTTTTGTCTCTGTGTCCATACAGCTGCATTTAAACTTAAAAAATGAACTGGCATCATTATTACTAAATCCTATAATCATCCAGTTAAAGAATTCTCAGAGTATGGGAACTGCAAATCAGAAGTCAGGCAAGCATTCACATGTGTAATCGAGGCAGCAGGTGGATAGAGAAACCCCATTCTCCACCTGAAAAATAAGGGAACTTAGAAGCCTTTGTTTACTCTCACTAAATATCAGAACACGTATTCAGTATAATTGCCACCAATTCAAAGATATTCAATGTGTATCTCCCTGAAACAAAGCAAAACTTAAAAAAAAACAGTAGACACAAATATTTTCCAGTACTGGAAACTGATAGTCACACGTATCCACCCCAAAAGGTCAAAGTGATAGCTGCAATCATTCCCAACTAGCTAATAAAATCACAAAAACATTGCCCTTAACAAAAGAAGAAAAACAGGTTATTTAGTGGTCTTTCTTGTGGCGACATTAATCAGTAGTTTGAATTCAAGAGTTGACACAAATGCAGAACAGAATCCCACATGCAGCAATCGGCATTACTTGCAGTTTCTAGCTTTGATATGGGAAAAATATGTGGACATGTACTGCTGTACCACAGATAGCAAATGAAAATAATACATGCAATTACAGTATTAAACAGCATATCAGCAGATGCAAGTAAATAATTTAGGCAAAAGGAAAACAAGTGAAGTGACAGAACATTACAGCTCACCAACTACAGCACAGAAGCAGAGCAAGAGAGAGAAAGGAAGAAAGCTTGTAGACCTTCAGAAGAACTGGTTGATTGAGCAGCAGGCTTATTTGCTTGTTTTAGGCAGTCATCTTGTTCTTCATCTAAGCTGCTCAGTGCATTCAACTGGTTTACTATCTCTGTAAACACAAGCCAGTTGAAATAATAATGTCAGGAATTTCTGCAACAAGCAGAGCCAAACTGCTCCTCAAAGACATTTCTTATCAGATTTATATCATTACCTCATTTGCAATTTTCATCAGTTTAATGTTACTCTCATATTGTGCATAAGTTACTTCAAAAAAGCACAAAAAACATTTGTAAACAACCTAAGTGATATGCTTCAAGCAGCTTACAGATCTGTTTTTATCATAAACACATGAAGGATGAATTTAATATCAGTACAACTGAGGATTAAATTTTTGTCATTGCTTTAAAATGCTTACATTTGACAATAGTCATTCAATTACAAAAATACATTATAATAAAAATAGGCTTTTCATTACATTGCAATGAACAAGTCAATTAGCTTTCATTAAAAACAATTAAGAAACTAATTTTAAGAAGTTACCTATTCTTCCCTATCTTGTGAAGTAGTAGGTTACATGGTCATCTTAAAAAATAGTACAACATTCAAAAGTTATCAGCCACATATCATAGATACATGCGAAAGAGATGCTTTGCTTTGAAAGATGTCATGCTGGGAAGCATTTGTAGGCATTCTTCCACTATATTGTTTAAAATAAACAAAATGCTTTAAGAAAATAATTTAGTCAAAGACCCAATAAATAGTCTCAAAAGCTAAGGCTTGGACAAAAATTGGACAATAAAACCTGAAAGGAATGCTTTCCATTTGACTCTCATTTGTTTTGCCTTAGAACCATAGAACATTACAGCACAGAAAGCAGGCCCTTCTCGTTTGTGTCAAACTATTATTCTCCTTAGTCCCACTGACATGCACCCAGTACATAGACCTCCATACCCTTCCAATCCAGCCCAAATTCTTCAATGTGAAAATTGAACCTGCATTCACCACTTCAGTTGGCAACTCATTCCACGTTCCAATTATGTGAAGAGATTCCCGCTAATGTTCCCCCTTAAACATTTCCCCTTTCCCCCTTAACGCATGTCCTCTGGTTTGTATCTCAGCTAACCTCACTGGAAAAAGCCTACAATTTTGCATACCTGATCATCCTTCCACGCTCCAGGAAATAAAGTTCTAACCTGTTTAAACTTTCCCAGTAACTCAGTTCCTGAGGCCCCATTAGCATCCTAGTAAATTTTCTCTTTGCTCTTTCGATCTTATTGATATTTTTCCTGCAGTTAGGTGACCAAAACTGCAAATATTATTACAAATTTGGCCCCACCAATGTCTTATACATAACATTTAAATTTCTGTACTCAATACTTTAATTTATGAAGGCAAATATACCAAAAGTTCTCTTTACAACCATATCTATCTTCAACACCCATTTCAGGGAATGATCTATCTGCATTCCCAGAATCCTCTGTTCTAACACGCTCCTCAGTTCCCTACCATTTACCATCTATGCCCTACCTTGGTTTGTCCTTCTAAAATGCAACACTTCACACTTGCCTGGATTAAATTCCATCAGCCATTTAGCATCCCATTTTTCCAGCTTGTCCAGATCCCTCTGCAAGCTTTGAAAGCCTTCCTCATTGTGCACAACACCTCCAATTTGTGTGTTATCTTCAAACTTGCTGATCCAATTTACCACATTATCATCCAGATTACTGATATAGATGACAAACAACAATAGTCCCAGGACTGATCCCTGAAGAACACCACTATTCAGTCCTCCAGTCTGAGAAGCAATAATCCACTACTACTCTCTGGCTTCTCCCATATAGCAACGTCAAATTCAGTTTGTTACGAGCCCAGAGGACCCATAAACCCAGCAGCAATAGATATTCACCAAGACAAAAGGTTACTTAAGCAAAAGTTGCTTTTAATTATCTTTAAACATGAAAACAGAATCACACTTCAATTTAACTAACCTAACTTAACCCCCTTCAAATTCTAAGCGCACATGCGTGTAATTTGTGTGTAAGTTCAGAAAAGTCCAATCTCACTTCTCATTCTTCTAAGTTCACTGGTTGCAGGCAATTCTTATACTGTGCACAGAATTTAACATTTATAAAGTTCACCAGGCTTTGGTGCTTGAAAGGTAAATGGTTACCGCTTAGGAACGTTCTTGTCAGTTTTCAGAGAGAGATTTGTTGTTCCAGGACATCCACAACTGATGTACTTCCATCAGCCACTTCAGCATCTTGTTGACAAAACTTGCCCCCTTCAGGGTTCTCTAGTTGATAACCTCTTTCTTTCAGGTTATCACAGAGTTCCTTTTTGTTTCCCTTATTCCAAGTGAAACATTAGACAGCCAGTTCTCTCCTTTTGCATGAACTACAAGGGCTTTGACCAAGCTGTCTTCCAAATGGGGCTTTCCACAAGCTTGCCAGCTTGTTCTGTTCCACTCCCAGCTGCTTCAGCTGGCTATAACACTGCAGAAGAAGTCTCTCTCTCCCTTAGAGAGAAAGCCTGTTTTAAAGTGTTTGTATATGACCTACTCTAACAAACCTTTTCCAATTTATCTCCCCAAAACTTATCTATATACTCTGTCACAAGTTCACTACCTCACCACAAATACGAAGCATCTGAACCTTCCTGACTAACCTCCTATATGGAACCTTGTCAAAGGCCTTACTAAAGATCAGGTAGACAACATCCACAACCTTTCCTTCATCAACCTTCCTGGCAACCTCCTCAAAAAACTCTACAAGAATGGTTAAACACAGCCTACCATGCATGAATCAGAATTTATTTTCATGAACAAGTCACAAAATTTGTTGTTTTGCCAAATCATCATATAAACCACCTTACAAAAATAAATAAAAATAATGCATGAAAAATCAAAGGAAGGCAGTGTCATTCATTCAGTGATCATTCAGGAATCAAATGGCAGAGGGGAAGAAGCTGTCCTTGTGCTGCTGAGTGCTTGTCTTCAGGCTCCTGTACTTTTTTCCCCGATGGTGGCAAAGTGAAGAGGGCATGGCCTGGGTGATGGGGGTCCTTGAGGATAGAGGCTGCTTTCTAAAGACATCGCCACTTGTAATGTCCTCGATGGAGTGATGCTTGTGATGTTGAAGGCTGATTGAGTTTTTTCTTGTCCTGTGTGTTGGCGCCTCCATACCAGACAGTGATGCAACCAGCCAGAATGCTCTCTATGTTATGCCTGTAGATGTTTCTGAGTCTTCAGCGACACACCACATCAACTCAAAAACCTCACAAAGTATAGCCACTGGTGACCCTTTATTTGTAATATTTTATTTATTATTTTAAATATAGTTAACAATCAACAATCATACCAAATACAAAACATCAAGAGAATCTCCTCCCTTCACCCCTCCCCTCTATATGTCCTATTAAACAGAGAAAGAACGAAGAAAAAGAAACACAAAAAAAGCATCCCATCATCAGTGTGTACAGTAAAACATATGAAGTCACGATAATACCAGTGTTAAAATCTTTACAGAGGTCTACTGGCTAGCCAGTAGTGACCATAACCCTATATTGGCATCAATGAGGTACCTATATGCTTTAAATAAGATTTTTAGGAGGGTGTTATATCTCTTCTGGTGATTGTATGTGATTTTTTCAAGTGGGATGTAGCTATTCATCGCCCATCCATGATAATACTATGCACTTCCTGGTAACTCATAAGGCAATTTCTGTGATTTAATTTGGGAATTAGTTAGTGATCTACTAGCAATGGTAAAATTCCCCAGGAGACAAAGCTCTGGGACCACTGGGAAGGTGACTCCTGTGATCTTGGTTAGGGTGTCGCAGTCATACCAGAAGGGCCTCACCTTCATGCAAAACCAGGGAGAATGTAAAATGGAACCAACCTCTACACCACATCTAAAACACATCTCTGATAATTCAGGTTTATATTGGTGTAATTTATGAGGGGTGAGGTTCAGTTGATGGATAAAATTATAATGGACCAATCTATATCTGACATTGATAGTAGCCACCAAATTTCCCTGACAGATCTGACCAGAAGTGTTCATCAATTGTTGTGTCTAAATTTGACTCCCATCTCATCACAGACTTAAGCAAACCTGGCTTTGGGCTCTTACTCACCAATAAAAAATACAATCTAGAAATAAACTTGCATATATTTCCTTCATGGAGTAGATTTTCCTTTTCAGTGAGTCCTGGTAGAGTCATTTTAGGGCCCAAATTGGTCCTAAAGAAGGAATGTAACTGAAGGTAATGAAAAAAGGTTTATTGGACAAGTTGTGGCGGCACACATCCTCATGGGGAACCAGCTCCGCTTGTATCGCCACGTGGTGGGACAGCCATGGGGAAATGGCATTGTCAGAGGTTTCTCTCTGACTCCAGCATCCCTTCCAGCCCACATCCTGGGCAGCGATTATGATGTCACAATGCACCAGGTGACTGAGCTCAGGCTGCCCTTAAAGGGCCGTGCTGAACTTGAATAAAAACAGTCGTTAACGACCCTCAATATGGTGACTGTACTTCTTCCACTGCTCACACCACCACAGTGGTGACCCCGATGAGCACAGACATTTTTCTGGGCTCAAAACACCATGGATTCAACAGAGGTTAATGCTGTCTCCTTCAAGCTTCCTCCCCTTTTGGACCCACCGAACGAGAATGTGGTTCAGGCAGGTGGAAGCACAATTTCAATTCCGCAACATCTTCTCAGACGCCACGATGTTCTATCATGTTGTGAGTGCTCTGGACCAAGATACGGAAGTGAGGGTGGATGACACCATCCACCACCCCCCTGGCTATGGGCAAGTACACCGCCCTCAAAGACCTGCTGCTTGGAACTTTTGGGCTAACTCCCCACAGACTTCCAGGCTCCTTCACCTAGATGGGCTTGGGGACCGTAGTCCGTCACCGCTGATGGATGAAATGCTGGCCCTAGCGGAAGACCACAGCCTTGTTTTCTCTTCCACCATATATTGCTGGAACAGATGTCGGAGGACATCCAGCTGCTCCTCACAGATGAAGACTTCTCGAACCAGAGGAGAGCAGCAGCCTGTGTGGATGCCCTCTGGCGCATGAAGAAGAAGAACAAGGCAGCCCTCAACCTTTGACAAGGTCCTATATAGGAGGTTAGCCAGGAGCCAGCCAACCGCAAGCCGCTCCCAAGACAAAGCCAGAGGAGGGCCAGTTGACCTAGTGTTTCTACCATCAGCACTGAGGAGCGCTAGCCCGTAAGTGCCGCCAGCCCTGCAGGTTTTAGGGAAACGACCAGGCCAGCTGCCGTGGATGGCTGCGACAGCTGGCCACACAAAAAGCCTCCTTCATGTGATTGACAGATCCACTGGCCACCAATTCCTGGTTGACTCGGGCTGAGCTCAGCGTCCTTCCCCCCACAGCATAAGAGACTCGCACTTGATCTCGAGGTCCAACCATGCGGGCGGCCAATGACTCCACCATTAGGACCTACGGCACCCACAGGGCACAGATCCAGATGGGGAAGGAGAAGTTCCACTGGAGGTTCGTCCTAGCCTCCATGGGCACTGCGCTGTTAGGGGCTGACTTCCTCAGAGATCACGGCCTACTGGTTGACATGAAGGGCAAAAAGCAGGTCAACGTCCAAACATTCCACTCCACCCGAATGAACACAGCAGAAACCCACAGGACCGAAATTGCTGCCATAGCTGCCCCAGGGATGAGTTCGATGAGATCCTCCACGAATTCCCCGCCATCTTAGAGCCCAGTTCAACGCCACCCTGTCCCAGCATGGGGTCTTCTACCACAATGCCACACAGAGCCCCACACTGCACGCTAGACTCAGATGGCTGCCGCCCGAGAAGCTCCAGCAGGCAAAGGAGGAGTTCTCCAGGCTCCAGGAACTGGGAATCATCCGGCCCGGACAGCACCTGGACCTCGCCACTCTATATGGTCCCGAAATCGTCCAGGGGCTGGAGACCGTGCGGGGACTACCGTCGGTTGAACGACGCAACCACCCCCGACAAATATCCGGTGCCCCACCAACCTCCATGGTGCATAGGTCTTCTCCAAAGTGGACCTCGTGTGGGGATACCATCAGATCCTGGTGCATCCAGATGACGTGGGTAAGATGGCCATTATCACCCCTTTTGGCCTCTTCGAGTTCCTGCATATGCTCTTCAGTCTAAAGAACGCGGCCCAAACGTTCCAGCGCCTCACGGATGCGGTTGGAAAAGACCTGGACTTTACGTTCATTTACCTAGACAATATTCTCACTGCCAGTCGCAACCGCGACGAACACAAAGCACACCTCTGCACATTCTTTGCCTGGCTGGTGGACTTCGGCCTCATGGTCAATGCGGCCAAATGCCATTTCGGCAAGGAGTCCCTCCAGTTCCTGGGGCACACCATTTTGGCGGCTAGGTCCGCGCCGGCGCGGAGAAGGTAGCAGCTGTTCAACGATTCCCCAAACCCTCCACCCTGAAAGGCCTCCAAGAGTTTGTGGGGATGGTGAACTTTTACCATCATTTCATCTTCGGAGCTGCGTGCACCATGCGCCTATTGTTCGCGCTCATGGCCACCAAAGAAAAGACTTTATCATGGTCAGAGGAGGCGGACAGGGCTTTCATCGCGACAAAGGAGGGTGCACCCGCGGCCGGAGGCGTACACAACACTCTCCATGGACTCCTCAGCTACAGCAGTGAGGGTGGTTCTGGAACAGTGACTCGATGGACAATGGTACCCCCGCTGGCCTTTTTTAGCAAGCAGCTGCACCAGCCGGAGCTCAAATACAGCACCTTCAGCCGGGAGCTCCTGGCACTGTATTTGGCCATCCGCCATTTCCACTACTTCCTCGAGGGCAGGCCATTCACAGCCTTCATGGATCACAAGCCCATCACTCAAGCACTGGCGATGACCAAGGATCCATGGTCCGCCACACAGCAGCGCCACCTCTTGTACGTGTCTGAGTTCACGACCGACATCTGACACAGGGCCGACAAGGACAATGTAGTGGCTGATGCGCTCTCCCATCCAGCCATCAACACTCTCGTGCCTGGCCTGGATTACGATCAACTAGCTCAGGCACAGAGGAACAATGCGGAGGTGCAGGCCTTGCGGACCGCCATCTCAGGCCTCAAACTCAAGGATGTCCGGGTGCCAAGCAGCCCGGACACATTGCTCTGCGACGTCTCAACAGGCACGCCGCGCCCGGAGGTCCCGCTGCACTGGAGGGTGAAGGTCTTCAGTCTGATCCACTACCTCACTCACCTAGCAGTAAAGACAACCATGCAGATGGTCGCGGAGCAGTTTGTGTGGCACGGGCTGAAGAAGGAGGTGGTGGAACTGGCCAGGAACTGTACCAGGTGCCAGACCTAGAAGGTCCAGTGACACATGCGAGCCCCCATCCAGAATTTTGACCCAATGGTTTACAGATTCCAACACATCCGCGTTGATGTGGTCGGGCCCCTGCCAGTGTCCAAGGAGGCTCGTTACCTCCTCACGGTGGTGGATCGGGCCACAAGGTGGCTGTAGGCCATCCCAATTACGGAGGCCTCTGCGGAGATGTGTGCCAGGACTCTGGTCAGCCAATGGATCGCCCATTTCGGAGTTCCAGCACACATCACTAGCGACAGAGGGGCACAGTTCACATCTGACCTGTGGACTCAGATGGCAAAGCTCCTAGGGGTCAAGCTCCACCACACCACAGCATACCACCCGCAGTCCAACGGGTTGGTGGAGAGGTTCCACAGGCACCTGAAGGCATCGCTTATGGCCAGTCTCTCCGGACCAGACTGGGCGGACGAACTACCCTGGGTCCTCCTCGGGATTAGGACAGCACCCAAAGAGGACCTGCAGGCTTCAGCAGCGGAGATGGACTATGGTGCACCACTTTCCCTGCCGGGTGAGTTTTTCAGCCCAGACCCTAGCACCATGGCCACAAAAAAAACCTGCTGGCAGACCTATGCAAACAACTGGCCTCCCTAGCTCCCCCACCCCTTGCACGCCACGGCACCAGGCCTTTTCGTCTCCCCAAAGAGCTCGACTCGGCCCAGTTCGTTTTTGTGCGGAGGGGACCACAAGGTACACTGCTACAGCAACCGTACGAGGGGCCATACAAAGTCTTGCACCAGTCCAGCGGAACCTTCACCCTGGACGTTGAGGGGAGAGAGGAACTTTTTACAGTGGACCGCCTGAAGGTGGCCCATCTGGACATCACAACCGGTGTAGTCGGCTGCGCCCAAGTGCCGGGGCCGGGGCTGGCCGCCAAAGCGACAGGACACGTAGCCAGTTCTGGGGGGGTTGTGTGGTGGCACACCTCCTCATGGGGAACCAGCACACCTTGTATCGTCACGTGGCGGGGCAGCCATGGGGAAATGACGTCGTCAGAGGTATCTCTCTGACTCCAGCGTCCCTTCCAGCGCGCACCCTGGGCAGTGATTATGATGTCACAATGCACCAGGTGACTGAGCTCATGCTGATGCTGAACTTGAATAAAAAGTCGTCAACGACCCTCAACGTGGTGGCTGTGTTTTTTCCACTGCTCACACCGCCAAAGTCATATTTCTTCTTCAGTTGTTCAAAAGACATGAAAAGTCCTTTTTTACAACAAGATTCCAGATGTTGTATCCCCTTATGATACCAGGTTTCCAGAAATGTTATTGTTCAAATTCATTCTGTCTTAAAGGTGCCATCGCTGAAAATCCTCTTTTCAGTTCAGAGCCTCCACAAGTCTCACACCATATTTTAACCAAGTGTTTTAAATTGGGTTATCTGTCCTGCTGGCTACAATTCTGGAATTCCATTTATACATGAAATCATTATACACCTTTTCTTTTAGAACGTGCAATCCAATTTGTACACTGGTGAGCTTTCTTCTTGATTGCATCAACATGGAGGCTCCAGGACAGATTTGCAGAGATATTGACACCCAGGAACTTGAAGTTCTTGACCTTCTCCATTACTGAGCCCTCGATGAGGACTGGTTTGTGATCTCCCAACTTCTGCCTGAAGTCCACAATCATCTCCTTGGTTTTGATAATGTTGAGTGCAATGTTGTTGGTGTGACACCACTCAACGAGCTGATTTAGAACCCTCCTGTGCACATCCTCATTGTTGATTGTAGTTCTGCTGACAACTGTGGTATCATTGGCAAATTTGTAGATAACACTGGAATTGTGCCTGGCCACACAGTCATGGTGAGTAGGTACACCTATGTTGATAATCAGTGAGGAGGAGAAGTTGTTTCCAATTTGTACTGACTGTGGCCTTCAGATCAGGAAGTCAAGGATCCATTTGCAGAGGGGGATGCAAAGACCTAGGGTTTGGAGCTTCTTGACCAGCAAAAGGAATAATGGTGTTGAAGGCTAAGTTGTAGTCATTGAAAATCAGCCGTATGTATGAGTTGTTGTTTTGAGGTGATCCAGAGCTAAGTGGAAAGCTAGCAATATTGCATCTGCTGTGGAGTGATTATTGAGATAGGTGAATTGCAGTCTTCACCATCTTTTTCCTGCTCCACTCCACTATTTGCTCTGGCACTCTGGTTCCCATGCAAATCTAGTTTTAATCCCCTGGAGCAGCACCACAACCCTTCCCATAAGGATATTAATCTCCCTCCAATTCAGATGCAAACTATCTTGCATGTTGGATTCAAAATCGGTTTCCAATGTTCTGTAATTTTCTGTGTAAGTTTCTTTCTATGCATTGTCTCCTCTCTAAATTCTGCATATGTTAATCTATTTTATCCCTGAATAAAGAGTGTTTTTAAATGTATCAGCAACATTTCCTCCTTCAATGCCTCAAATTTCTTTTTATTGATCTTCCCATCTCATTCATAGGATAACTTCTGATGAGAGAAATACAGAAGTCTGCAGACTCTATGAATTGTAGTAAAAACACAAAATGCTGAAGAAGCTTAACGGGTTTCACAGAGTTTACAAAGTATGAAAGAAGAAGAGCTCAAGCCTGAAATATTGGTTGTATATCTGTACATCCTATGGACACCATGAAACCTGCTGAGTTCCTCCAGAATTTTGTGTTTTATTTTGTGTTTTTATTACCAATAAGATTACTTGTCATTTAGTTTCAAAATCCATCTCTGCTGAGCAGTTTGCAGCAGTCAACAATCTGGACTTTCCTTCTTTCTGCTTCCATATTCCTATCATTGAAAGTGAGTTGGAGTGAGAGTGCATGAGAGTAAGTTTGTCTTAGAAGGTAAGAGATACAAGTGGAACGACCATCATGGGAGTGGCCATAGTGTGAGTAGGTTAGAATTAGAGTGATAAGTTGAAGCTTTTGTTCAAGAGGCTTTGGCAAGAGAGGCAGAGACTAAGGCAAGACACTGGGGAGATTTTATTATTATTTATTCTTTGACATTAGTGTGAAGGTAGATTAGTCAAAATGACAACAGGGTTAATGGAGTATTCATCTTGTGAGATTTGTAAATTCTGGGAGACTTGCCATCTCCCTGAGGTGCATTGAATTGCAGCTCCTTATAGACTGTGTTAGGGATCTGGAGCTGTGGCTTGTTGACCTTCAGCTCGTATAGGAGAATGAAAAACTCAGAAACAAGAACTACAGGGAGCCAGTCACACTGAAGCCGGAGGCAGGAAGCTAGGTGCCTGTTAGGAGAGAGAAAGTAGAAGTAAACAGGCATGGAGTGCAGCTTACCCTTGTAAACATTCCCCTCAATAGTAACTATACTCCTTTGGATACTGTTGTGGGGTGGTTGGCACATATTGGTATCAACAACAAAGGTAAGAAAATGGATGAGGTCCTGAAGAGAAAATACAGTGAGCAAGGTAGGTAACTAAAAAAACAGGACCTCAACGGTAATAATCTCAAGATTGCTGCCTATGCCATGAGTCAGTGAGTGTAAGAATAGGATGCTATGGCCAATGAATGGATGGCTGTATAAGTGGAGCAGAGGGCAGAATTTCTGGATCACTGGATCTCTTCTGGGGAAGATACGGTCTGTACCAAAAGAATGGGTTATACCTAAACTGGAAGGGGATCATTAGAAGCAGAGGAGATGACACTACAGGATGGTGACAGCAGCAGCGAACCAGCGAGGGCTCAGTGGCTAAGGGACCCATACAAGCTGTGGATGACTTGCAGTCGGGATTCTCATGAGCTGCATGCCACTGGTGACTGGCTCATGGGAACCAAGTCAAGTCACCTTTATTTGTTGTTCATTCCATGATCGTATGATAAAAATGAGGTAGTATTTGTTCTGGACCATAGAGCATATTTACATAAATGTGAGTTAGAACAGAAGTTAAACACATTGAAATATTATGATGTGTACAGTAAAAGTCTATGGTGCACTATCCACATGTTCTGGGAATTCAGGAGCCTGGCAGCTTGGGGGAAAAAACTTGCCCAATCTGGACGTAACAACCTGAGTGCTATGATACCTCCTACCAGATGGCAGAAGAGAGAACAGTTTACCTGAGGGATGTGAGGAATCCTCCACAATGTTTATTGCCTTTCACCTGTATCGAGTGTTGTAGATGTCCTTCATGGTAGGAAGAGAGCCCCCAGTGACCTTTTCCACTGACTTCACTATCCACTGCAGGGTCTTCCAAATCAGGCAGTGATGCAGTTTCACTGAATGCTCTCAATACATCCTCTGTAGAATGTAGTGAGGATGGAGGGTGAGAAATGAACTTTTCTTAGTCTTTGCAGGAAGTAGAGGTGCTGCTGGGTGTTTTTGGCTATGGAGCTGGTGTTAAGGGACCAGCTGTGCTACTCCATCATCAAGAGCCAGGATTTGAAAGATGTTGAGTTCAAGAAGGGCTCCCAAAGGGCCTCAGGTGCTGAAAGCTTCCGAATTGTGTGGAAGTTTGGATCTGGAGCTCAGGTTGCCAATGAATCGAACAGACGTCTGTGCTGCTGCAGAGGCTGTGGGAGAGTAGAAGCGAATTCAATGACACAGTGACTATGAAATAACTCTCTTTTGCTTCTCTTTCTCTCTTACTGTAAGGGGTGGTGAGTACAGAATGTATGATCCTTTCTCTGCCTTAAGGCAGACAGAAGCCAATTTACTTTAATATTACATGATTATAAAGAAATCTTGAGTCCTGGTGGAGAGGTTTGCTAGAACTGTTGGACAGGGTTTAAACTGGTTTGGCAGAGGGATGGAAATCAGAATGAGAGGGAAGAGAATAGATCAGATGGTGGAAAAGTTGATGCAATGTGTAGTGAGATTGTAAGGAAGGACAGGCAATGGAGGGAGCATAAATGTAGTCAGTAGAAAGGATTGAAATGTACTTCAATGCAAGAAGTAAAGACCACAATTTGGCAAGTTGAATCACCTGGTTGTGCTCCTTCTGTCTTTATTGAGGCAGAGCCTAAAATGAGAGGTTCCAGAGATCAGGACAGCTAGAAGGTAGTCATAGGAGGCTGAAGAACAATTCCAGGTCTTCCTCATGTCAGTAGATTGGACGGTGCTCAAGGACTCAGCTAAGAATTTGAATGATTATCCCAGGGCTGTCACAGACTTTATCAAAACATCTATAGATGAGTGCACCCCCACCAAATCAAACAGAAGCCCTGGATGAACAATGTATTCCAGAACCTGCTGAGAGCCAGATCACAGGCACTTAAGTGTGGAGATCCAGATCCATGCAGAAGGAGCAGGAATGACCTGCGAAAAGCTCTCTCTTGGGCCAAGGGGAAATTCTGGATGAAAATGGGAAAAACAAAAGACACCCGACAGCTGCAGCAGGGCCTAAATGCCATAACCTGTAACAAAATCAAATCCCGTTAAGTAGCAGATGGCAAAGCTTCACTCGAGAGGACCTAAATGCCTTCTATGCCCAATTTGACAACAGTAACAGTAAAGAACTACCCCTCCGCACCCCACATCCAGTCAAAATGGAGTATCTAGCTGAGTATTAAAAATGTGCGCTGACCAATTTACCAATGTATTCATGGATATCTTCAACATCTCACTCTAGCAGGGAGTGATACCCACCTGTTTCACACAGGCATCAATTAATACGGTGCCCAAGAAGAGTGTAGTAACCTACCTTAATGATTATCAACCAGTAACACTTACATCAACAGTGATGCAGTGTTTTGAAAGGATGGTGTTGAACCATATCAGGTCCTGTCTGAGCGGCAACATGGATACATTTCTGTTCGCCTATCGTAGCAACAGGTTTACAGCAGATGCCATCTCATTGGCTTTACACAAAGCCCTTGAACATCTGGACAGTAAATATGCATACATCAGGATGCACTTTGTCAACTAAAGTTTGGCATTTAACACCATCTTCCACTCAAAACTGATCAGCAAACTCCAAGACCTGGGACTCAACACTTGACTGTGTAATTGAATCATGGATTTCTTAACCTCCAGATCACAATCAGTGAGGATTGGGAAGAACATCTCCTCCACGATGTCCATCAGAACTGAAAAACCACAGGGCTGAGGTTCTTAGCCCAATGCTCTACTCATTTTACATCTAAGACTGTGTGGCTCAGTACGACAATAACACCATCTACAAATTCGTCAACTATACCATGGTAGTGGATTGCATAAAGAAAGGTGGTGAGTCAGCTTACAGGAGGGAGATTGAAAACTTGGTTGAATGGTACACCAACAACAATCTTGCACTCAATGTCACCAAAACTGTTGACTTCAGAAAGGGAAAGCCAGAGGTATACAATCCAATGATCATTGGGGGATCACAGATAAAGAGGGTAAATAAATTTAAGTTCTTGGGAGTCACTACGTCAGAGGATCTTTCCTAGACCCAACACTCTAATGGCATAATGAAGAAAGCATGTCAGCACCTCTACTTCCTCAGGGATTTGAGGAGGTTTGGTATGACACCAGAAACCCTGGCAAATTTCTACAGATGTGTGGTAGAAAGTGCACTGAGTAGCTCCATCACAGTCTGGTATAGGAACACCAATACCAGGGTCTAAAACCCTCCAAAATATAGTGGATGCAGCCCAGGACGTCACAGGCAAAACCATCCCCACTATTGGGTACATCTACAGGGAACACTGCCATTGGAGAGCAGCAGCAATCATCCAGCACATGCTCTGTTTTCACTGCTACCATTGGGAAAGAGGTAGAGGTGCCACAAGACTTGCACTCCTAGGTTCAGAAATAACTGCTACCCCTTCACCATCAGACTCCAACAACAAACTCAATCAGGGACTCATTTAAGGAGTCTTGTGCACTTTATTGATTTTGGAAAAAATAAATTCTCTCTATATTACAGTTTGTTTACATTCATTATCTGTTTACAATTCTTTATTTGTTTACATGTATAGCTGTGTACAGTTTTTTTTTGCACTACCAATATGTGGTATTTCTGCCTCACCCACAGAAAAAAAGAATCTCAGGGTTGTCTGTAATGTCACGTATGTACTCTGACAATAAATCTGAAATCTAAAATTCCTTGGTATGGGATTGGTAGATGCCAGCTAAGTGTATTTTCCTGTTGCTTGAGACTTACTCTTACAATGCCTAACTAGTTAATGCCTAACAACACTAAGAATAAATGTTTCAAAGACCCAAATACTTATACTGAACAAATTTCACTGGCATGAATATATTTTTAAAAATTTACTTTATTTTCAGTCACATTCTTTGAAAACATTCAACCATTACTGCATCTGCAGGTTCCTCCCCTTCACGGATCTGCCCGAAAGATGAACAATAGCATGAAATATCATTCCTTTTTCAATAGTTTTATTGGTTTCATCAAATAAATGTAACAAAGGTACATGACAATAAAATAAAATTTTATCAAATCTTATATAGCAATAAAAATGGTATTGAAACCTACACAACTGAAAAAAAGTAAAAATAACCCACTTTATTAATTATCAATCCCCTCTCTTCGGAGGCTACTGGCTTAACACAAACAGTCCACTACTAATAATAAAAAAGAAGGTAAACAATGGGGTTAAAAACTAGAAACGAATTAATCTTACAAACTTTGAAAGTAATTAAGAACCCCATAAAGAAACAAAGTTAAGATTCATTTCAATAGTGGAACATCTAATTTTTTCCCCCCAAAGTCAAACATGCCATCACATCAGACAACCATTGAATGTGAGGGGGAGGGACAGCATCTTTCCATTTCATTAATATGGCCTTTCTAGCAATAAGGGAGGCAAGGGCAATGACATGGGATTGTGAAGCAGTCAACATCAAACCTGTTGGCCACTTATTCCAAAGAGAAAAAGAAAAGGATTTGGAATTAATATCAAGAACTAAAGACAAAGAAATACTCCTTTCCAAAAATTGGAACGAGAAGGACATAACCAGAACATATGATACAATGTACTTTTTTCAGTTAACCATTTATTACATTTAGAAGAGAGATTAGAATAGAATTTATCCAACTGGACTTCAAAATAGTGGGCCTGGAGTACTACCTTGTTGAATGTCCAGCCCAAAGAAAGGATGAATACACTCATTTCAAAATAGAATTCCATGTAGTTTCAGAAAATAACAGTTGAAAATCCTGTTTCCATAGTTTTTTTAATTCTGACCCTAGAACTTAGAAGTAATTCATAAAGGCCAGATACCACCCCTTTATAATTAGGTTTGAAATTATAAATCATCCCTACCATTTTAGATTCCAGGTCTTCAGAGAGCTTCAAAATTAAAGAATTCAAAAAGCTCCTAATCTGTAAATAATCAAAAAAGTGATGTCTAGCTATTATAAATTTGGTGGATAATTGATACCAAAATGTTTCCTAAATTGAAACAAGATTCTCAGTGTATGTCTAACAACAAAATTATCAGTTAATTTGGAGGCCAGAAAAAGGTAAAAATCAATTCCATCTATTTTATCACTTTATCAGTTTGGAGATTTTACAGGATATAAATTGAATTTGCAGAACAGTGAGCTGTTCTTAACCTCATGGACATAAGCTATAAATTAACCAAATTCAATTCATATCAATTGCTTTGTCCATAGCAAAAAAATGCATAGCGATGACCTGGAAGTCTGATTCCCCTCTTCGTATCAGAAGGTAGACTACAGAGATGCAAAGCTGTACTCCCATGGAAAAAACTCATGTACAATCTTAGAAACTGACAGCACTTTTATTAAAATATGGCAGCACAAATGTAGCAACACCCCAACAAAAAAACCATTAAGTGGATTAATAAAAGAAATTACATTAGGGGGCAGCTCCACAGACTCCCTGGATATTCATCGGAAGCATTAACGCCGTGCTGTTATGAGCCCAGAGGACCCCAAAATCCAGAAGCAATAGAAATTCACCAAGACAAATGGTTACTTAAACACAAGTTGCTTTTAATTATTTTTGAACATGAAAACAGGATCAAACTTTAACTTATTACTAAGCGAACTTAACCCCTTTCTAATTCAAAGCACACATGTATGTAATGTGTGTGTAAGTTCAGAAAAGTTATTTAATTCACAGTCCAATCTTACTTCTCACTCCTCCAAGTTCACTGTTATCAGGCAATTCTTGTACTGTGCACATAATTTAACATTTATGAATTTCACCAGCCTTTGGTGCTTGAAAGGTAAATGGTAACCGCTCAGGAAGGTTCTTGTCGGAGAGAGAGTGTTGTTGTTTGCTGGACACAAACTGATTCCTTCCAATCAGCCATGTCAGTGACTTGCCGAAGAAACTTGCCCCATCAGGGTTTTCCAGATGATAACCTCTTTCTTTCAGGTCACCACAGAGTTCCTTTTCTGTTTCCTTTATTTCAAGTGGAACATTATGCAGCCAGCCATCTCCTCTTGTATAGACCACAAGGGCTTTGACCAGGCTGAACTAAGAACTCACAACCTGTCTTCAAAATGGGGTCTTTCCAAAGGCTTGCCAGCTTGTCATGTTCCAGACCCAGATGCTGCTGCTGAACTGTAGAACTGAATTCGCTCGCTCGCTCGCACGCACGCACACAGAGCTCTGATCCAATTTACAAATGTGAGTGCTATCCCAAATTTTCCTAGACTAAATTTTAAAAAACCATTCAAATCTATCAAATGCTTTTTTCACTTTCTATAACTACTACACTAGGTTCTTCTCTTAACTGTGCTAAATGTAGTATACTTAATAACTATGTTACAATATCTGCTAGTTTTCTTTTTTAACAAATTCAGCTCGATACACATTTGTTAATTTAGGTAAATATTTTGGTATTTTATTTGCTAACATTTTAGATATTTTATAATCTTCATTTAACAATTTAAAAAGGTCTATATGATGATGGCATCAAAGGATCCTTTCCTTTTTTCAGGATCACTGTTATTATTGCTGTCTTAAATTATTCTGGTAAATCATTCGTCTCTTCCATCTGTTCTAATACTTCCATAAATGGAGGAATTAATAAATCTTGGTATACTTTATAAAATTCAGGGGGGAAAACCACCTTCTCCAAGAGACTTATTATTTTGTAATGAACCCAATCCTTCTTTTACCTCCTTTTGATTTTCTTCATTTAATTTTGGTAAATTTATTTGAGACAAAAATTCTTCTATTTTGTTTTCATCTTTTAATGATTCTGATTTATATACATTTTTATATATTTTTTTTAGTTTTCATTTATTTCTTGTGACTTTTAGTAATTTGATTTTGATTCTTTCTTTGTTGCTATAATTGTTCTAGATATGCTCTGTTTTTAATTGCCATACAAGAATCTTATGTGCCCTCTCTCGTAATTCATAATATCTTTGCTTGGTTCTCATTATATCTCTTTCTACTTTACAAGTTTTCAAAGTATTATACTTAAATTTCTTATTTATCAACACTCTTTTCCCTCATTTGATTGTATATGTAATTTTTTTAAAATCTGTTACTTCTTTTTCAAGTTGTTCTACTTCTTGCATGTTTCTTTAAATCTTATTTATATGACATTATTTGACCTCTTAAATATGCTTTCATTGCATCCCATAAAACAAACTTATTCATTACTGATTTAGAATTAATTTTAAAAATATCTGTATTTGCTGTTGAATAAACTCACAAAAATCTTTCCTTTTAAATATAGAATTTAATCTCAATCTATAAGCTAATTTATCTCTATCTTCTATTGATATTGCTTAAAACGTGAATGATCTGATAAAATTCTTGCTTTATACTCAACTTTTTAAAAATTCTTCCCTGCAATTGTGCCGATATTAAGAGAAAAAAAATCAACTCTGGGGTAAGAACCATGTCTTTTCGAATAAAAAGAATAACTCCTTTCTTCTGGATGAATTCTCCTCCATGCACTATTAATCTCATATCTTTGGCCGCTTTTCTTTTAATAACATTTCTCCCAGATCTATGCAACAATGAATTAAGACAAAATTTAGTCTCCCCCTATTAACACATTTTCATTAGCATTTGCTGAATTCAAAAATGTTTCTCGTATAAATATCGTATCATTTAAATTTGGTGGATAGATATTCAAAAAAGTCAAAAATTCAGAAAATAATTGACAATGTATTGAAAGATTTTATTAATCAGAATTGCTATTCCTCAAGACTTAGAATTAAATGAGAATTCTGCAACATGTCCTACCCAATCTCTTTTCCATTTTTGATGTTCAATTTCAGTTAAATGTGTCTCTTGTAGAAAAGCAATATCCACTTTCATCTTTATATGTGCAATTAATATTTTTTCTCTTAACTGTATTTTTAATTCCATTAATATTAATACTTACAAAATTTACCATTTCACCCACTAAGTATTTTGATAATAATACCATCCCTCACCTATACCACCTCTCTTCCAGCTCCTAGTTCTACTGCATTATCATATTCAAAATTATTGATATTAAATATTCCAGATGAAAAGCACATAAGAAAAAGAAAAGGAACCCTGTAAAGATAGAAAAACAGAATAAAAAAAACCCTGCTAATGTTGTTTTCACATAAACAACATAACTCCCCTCCATGTTATGGGCAGTGGCCTGTGCCACAAATGCACATATGAATTTGCAGCTATCAATCCCTCCCACCCAGCTCTCCCAAAGATATTGTTACAATTTATTTAAACATAAACAGATGACCCTTTATCAGTTACACATATTGATGTTCAAAATTTCCTTCAAATTGCACTCTGCTACTCAGGACTCATCTCCTCTTCATGACGAATGTCTGGCAGAGAGACAGCATATTGTTTGGCCTTCCTTGATTCAACAAAGACTTGTTTTGATCTCCTGGAACAAAAACCTCCAGGGTTGCTGAATATATTAAAACAAAAGCATAACCTTTTTTCCCCCACAGTACATTTTAAATTGGATTAAATTCTTTTCTTTTCAACAATTCAGAACTAATATCTGGACAGAAAAAAAAATCTTATTTCCATTATATTCTAAAGGTCCATGTCTTTCCTTTGCTTGTCTTGCTGCCAATTCCAAAATCTTCTCTCTTACCTGATAACGAAGGAATTTAACCAGTATTCGATGCAGTTTTTGATCTGGTTGTGGTCAAGGTCTTGGAGCTCAATGTGCTCTTTCTATCTCAATATCTCCCTGAAATTCTTTGACTCCAAGACTTTGTGGGATCCATCATTGCAAAAATTGTCTAATATCATCTACTTAATCCCCTTCTTCAAGTCCAACAATTTTTATATTATTTCTTCTACTAAAACTTTCTAAAGCATCCATTTTTTGGGCCAAATGAACTTGAGCAGTAGTAAAATCAGTTTTCATATTCCCCATCTGATCTTTAATTGACTCAATTTCAAATTCTGATCCCTTGACTCTTTCTCCCATCTTTTCAAATCCTTTTTGCATAATCACAACTACTTCCTCTACATGTTCAGTTCTAACTTCTGACTTTAACATGAGAGTTCCAGTTAGCTTTATTTCTTTCATCATTGCCTTCATTTGTGTATACAAAGCATACCCAAAGATTTAACAGTTTTACCTTTTCTAACTTACAGCTGTCTTCTTTTTCCTCTTTTTCTTCTTCACCTCCTCAGAATAGCTAAAATTTAATTTTTCATCTGTTTATTCTTCTTCTTAAAGCAGCTTATATCTGGTTCCTTCTTCCAGGGTTGCTCCTGCTTTATGCGTTCTGCGCATGTGTGATTCCCCATAGAAATGTTCTAAGCTAAGACACTTTTGGATAGACTTTGGTTCATTTTCGGAAAGAGTTACAAAAGTGAAGTTTCCTCAAGAACCAAATTTTTTTTACATGGAGACATTTTTGATACAGAATTGAAATTGAAATTAAATAAATATCAAAAAGAATTTACTAAGGTAGCCCTAGCGGTAGCTAGAAAATGTGTGGCAATAATTTGGAAGTCAGATGCAAATTTGAGAATGAGTAGATGGCATATTGAAATAGGAAGTTGTAAAGATTACACAAAATTTGAGTAATAAATTTGAAGTTTTTCCAAAAGATTTGGAAACCATATTTTCAAACTGTAGGAATTAGGTTGTAATCACTCAACCTGAATCTTTTAACTCCTAAAATTAAGATATGTTTGATTTTATTTGATAGTTTTAATAGTCTTCTACTTAAATAATATCCAGATGTTCTCTTTCTTTATTTTTTCTTTCTTTTCTACAGTGCTGATTGATTTAGGGGGGAGGGGAGCGGGAGAGGGGTTTACATCTTTTTAATCACTATGTATTAATGTTTATTGTTTTGAACAATACAAATGATGTGCAAGTTTTAATGCACATGTGGAAATTAAATAAAATTTTCAAAAAACAGTTCTTAGTGGTCTGCTCTTTCGATGACATTAATTGGACACGTCAATATTATCGAAATAAATATCCTTCCTAAATTTTGATAGGTTTTTCAAGTTGTACCTATTTTTTGTTCCCAAATCCTTTTTGGATTCATTGGATTCTATTACAGTACAACTCCGACTATCCAAAATGGTCCGGACTGGGCTTATGTCAGATAAACCTTTTTTTTTTCAGAGAACTGGTCAGTTTTTAAAAAAGTCCAGTAGCAACAGCAAATTAGTTTAAACAACAAAAAACAACAAGGGAAGGCATTTGAAGCATTAAAATAATGTTTAATTCTCACCAAAAAAAGTACTGGCCACCACTGATCACTGAGATGAACCCAACCACCACCACTGATTACCAAGACCTCCCAATTGCTGCTACCAATTCCCGACACAAACTCAGTGCTGCCACTGATATCTGGAGAGGTTTTCCGGGCTGGTGGAACACTCACTGGTGAATAAGCGGGCTCCTGTCTCCACAGTCACTGGAGTTCCCAACTCTGAATCCTCCCCTAATCCTACTGCACACACAAACTGGGGAAGTAGGGCAAGACGAGGATTATGAGTCAGTGTCCAGTGTGACAAGGAGGGAGGGGAGGGAGGAAACACCACTGAACCCAAGGTCCCCGTTCCTGCCCAGGAGCCCAAAGTCTCTGTTCCTGGCTGGGAGCTTGAGGTCCCCATTCCTGGCCGGGAGCCCGAGGTCCCCACTCCTGCCTGGGAGCCCGAGGTCCCCACTCCTGCCTGGGAGCCCGAGGTCCCCACTCCTGCCTGGGAGCCCGAGGTCCCCACTCCTGCCTGGGAGCCCGAGGTCCCCACTCCTGCCTGGGAGCCCGAGGTCCCCACTCCTGCCTGGAAGCCCGAGGTCCCCACTCCTGTCCGGGAGGCCGCTCTCCTTGATGATGCCGGGACAAGGGATTCATCTTGATTGTTCAAAAGAGGCTTGCGACTGGGAGATAGTGTCACACAGTTTGAGAGGGAGAGTTGTAGAGAAAAGTCAATAGGGGAAGGTAAAGAACAAATGGAAAGAGAGAGGGGAGGAAGTCACCTGAAATGAGGACAATCATCGCTCTAATTTCATGTCAAGTTAATTTTTTTTAACCTGAGAGGCCAGTTCAGCTCGGAAAACATTTTGAATAAATGAGGATTTCGGAAAATCGATTTCGGATAATCGGAGTTGTACTGTACATCTTTTTTTATATAGAAAAATAAGCACAGCTGTCTTTAAAAAAACTTCCTTCAAGATAATAAAAGGAATGGGGGCTTAGCATTAACTAAGTTTTATTATTGTTGAACTAATATTAGATGTATTATTTTTTGGATTCAACACAATAAACATTTAGGTGCTTCAAGATGAATTAATATAGAAATTAAATCCACCAAAACATATTCTCTTCTTTCGTTACTTGGAGCACATTATAGGTAATTAATCCTCCCTCCCCCAAGTTTACAGATAAAGCCTCTGGCTTCCGACAAATGAAAGCAAGTGGATTAACTTCAAACCTAGTTTATTAACTATATACATCGAGGATTCAAAGTAATAGAAAGTGGCCACTGGGGTGCACCAGCATAAACAATCCCCCAGAACTTCAGTAAGCTGGATATACAGGATATGAACACAGTGACTGATCTACATCCCCTTTCCTTAGCTCATGTTCCATACCATGACAAAATTGCCTTGTTAAACTTCAGTGCTTACAAAGTGTCACAGCATGACCATTCAGTAACTGAAATGTCAACCATATTAGATGAGAAACATAAAAAAACACTCTGCTACATGTACACATTTACTTTTACAATTTTAAACACGTATTTTTGACCTATTTTATTCTTATTTATTTTAATTTTTTTAAATTCTGTTTTCCTCAATTTTTTGCCAGTTGCCTGAGGCTGCCAGTTGCTTCAATTCCAGAAACCAGGAGTTTTACTCTATTACGAATAAGGGAGATGAGCATGGTTCATTATGCAGAATTATGATGTGGTGGGTATTAGAGACTTCCTGGCTCAAGGAATAGATTGGCTGATGCAGATATCAGGGTTTCAATGTTTCAAAAGGGATAGGTAAAAGAGAGGGGTAGTAACATTACTACTCAGGTATAGTATCACAGCTACAGAAAGGGAGGATGTTGTGGAGGAATTGTCTACTGAGTCAGTGTGGGTGGAAGTCAGAAACAAGAAGTGAGCGATCACTGTTGGGAGCAGGGGTGCAGAGCTAATTTTTTCAGTGCTGAAGTTCACCAAAACCAGTGACAAGGAGGTGCCCAATGAGGTGCCTAGAGCGGCCTAAAGAGGTGCCAGAGCAGCACTCCGGTGAGCTCTGGCAGCACTGCACCCCTAGTCTTCAGAGCACTAAGGAGCAGATAAGTAGTTTTTGGAGTGGTGCAAAAATAACAGGGTTGTTGTTATGGGACACTTCAACTTCCCAAATATTGAGTGGCACCTCCTTACTTCAAGAGGGACAGATGGGGCAGAAGTTGTCAGATGTGTCCAAGAAGGATTCCTGCCACAGTATGTGGACAAGCTGACCAGAGGAGAGGCCATGCTGGATCTAATACTGGATAATGAGCCTGGTCAAGTGACAAACCTCTCGGTGAGAGACCATTTCGGTGACAGTGACCACAACTCCCTGACCTTTAGCATAGCTATGGACAAGGATAGGAGTAGATAAAATGGTAAAGTATTTGATTGGGGAAGGGCTCATTATGCGGGGATTAGGCAGGAAATTGGGGACAAATGATCTTGGGGAAAAGTACAGATGAAGAGGATGTCTAGGGGCCACTTGCACAAGGTTCTGGATAGGTTTGTCACATTGAAATGGGAAAAAAAATGGTAGGATTAGGGAACAGTCGTTGGCAAAAGATGTGAGACAGCTAGTTCAGAGGAAGAAGGAAGCATGCATAAGGTTTAAGTTCAGAAGGGCTCATGATAATGATATGGTCTCCAGGAAGGAACTTAAGAATGGACATAGGAGAGCTAGAAGGGGACACAAAAAGGTCTTGGCAAATAGGATTAGGGAAAACCCCATGCACACGTGAAGAACAGAAGGATGACAAGAGTGAAGGTAGGGCCGCTTCAGGATAAAGGAGGCAACATGTCTCAGGAGGTAGAGGAGGTTGAAAAGGTCCTAAATGATTACTTTGCTTCAGTGTTCACCAGTGAGAGGGACCTTGGGTCAATGTGAGGTTAGCTTAGAATAGTCATATGCACTAGAGCATATTGAGGTTAACAAAGGGGAAGTTCTGGATCTCAAAAACATTTGAATTGATGAATCCCTGGAACCTGACAAGAAATACTCTAGATTACTTCAGGAAAAGATTGCTAGAGCATTGGCAATGATGGCCACAGGGGAGAATTGAAGAATGTTAAATGTAGTCCTTTTGTTTGAAATAGATAATAGGGAGAATTCTGGGGATTATGGACGAGAGAGTCTTATGCCAATGGTGAGTAGACCATTGGAAGGAATTCTTAGGGACAAAATTTATGAGCAGTTACAGAACTATAGTCTCCTTAGAGAGAATAAGCATAGCTTTGTGAGGGGAAGGTTGTGCCTCACAAGCTTAATTGTGTTTTTAGGAAGTGACAAAAGAAATTGATGAAGATAGGTTGGTAGATGTGGAGTATATGCATTTCAGTAAGGTTCCCCATGGGAAATTCATTCAGAAAGTCATGGAACATGGGATCCATAGAATTTTGGCTGTGTAGATTCAGAATTGGCTTGCCTGCAGAAAGCAGAGGGTAATATAGATGGAACTTATTCAGCCTAGTGGTCAGTGATTAGTGGAGTTCTGCAGTGACCTGTTATGAGATCCTTGCTCTTTGTGACTCTGCAGTGACCTGTTACGATATCCTTGCTCTTTGTGACTCTTTGTGACAAAGAAATGGATCTGTAAATTTGCAGATGATATAAAGATTGGAGGTATTGTGGATGGTGTACAAGATTGTCGTAAAGTACAACAGGATATAGACAGGATGCAGAGATCGGTGGAAAAGTGGCAGCTAGAATTAAATCTGTGAAGCGATGCATTTTGGAAGGTCGAATTCTGAAATTGGAGTACATGGTTAATAGTATTACAGATTATGCTGTATTTTATATTGTTTTAAAGGAGATAAATTGTGGCAGTTTTTTTTAAAAGTGTAGGTCACATACAAAACAGATCTCACTTAGAATACTGGAGCTCTGCTCAAGCCAGACAGGCCAGTTTAGAATGCCTTTGCAAAAACTTTGAAGAGTGCCTATTAGGGACTTCACAAATGGATTGTTGTTTTGAAAGCAACAGATGGAACATGACAAGCTGGTAAGCTTGTGGAAAAACCCATTTTGAAGATGGGCTGTGAGTTTTTAGTTCAGCCTGGTCAAAGCCCTTGTGGACCATACAAGAGGAAAGGACTGGCTGCCTAATGTTTCACTTGAAATAAGGGAAACAAAAAGGAACTCTGTGATGACCTGAAAGAGGTTATCATCTGGAGAACCCTGATGGGACAAGTTTCTTCGGCAAGACACTGATGTGGCTGTTTAGAAGCACTTAGTTTGTGCCCAGCGACCAACAAATCTCTCTCTGGAAACCGACAAGAACCTTCCTGAGCAGTAACCATTTACCTCTCAAGCACCAAAGCATGGTGAAATTCATAAATGTTAAATTTTGTGCACAGTATAAGAATTGCCTGCAACCAGTGAATTTTTCTAAACTTACACACACACATTACATCCAAGTGCGCTTAGAACTAGAAGGGAGTTAAGTTCGGTTAAGTTCATAGTAATAAGATAAAGTTTAATCCTGTTTTCATGTTCAGAGATAATTAAAAGCAACTTTTTTTTAAGTAACCATTTGTCTTGGTGAATTTCTGTTGCTTCTGGATTTTGGGGTCCTCTGGGCTCATAACAATAGCACGATTCTTAATAGTATGTAGAACAAATTTACCTTGGGGTCCAAATCCATAGATCTCTCAAGGTTGCCATGAAAATTGATAGGGTAGTTAAGAAGGCATATAGTACGCTGATCTTCGTTAGTCAGAGGATTGTGTTCAAAAGCCGTGAGGTAATGTTGCAGCTCTATAAAACTCTGGTTAGACCACACCTGGAATATTGTGTTCAGTTCTGGTTACTTCATTACAGGAAGGATGTGGATGCTTTGGAGAGGGTGCAGTGGAGATTTATCAGCTGTTTCCTGGATTTGAGAATGTGTTTTATGAGGCAAGGTCAAAAGAGCTGTATCTTTTCTCTTTTGAGAGAAGGATGAGAGGCAACTTAATACAGGTCTACAAGATTATGAGGCAGGACAGCCAGCACATTTCTCCCCAGAGAATAGAAAACTCCAGAGGATATCTGTGCAAGGTAAAGATTGGAAAGATTAGCAGATGTCAGGGGTACACTTTTTACAAAAAAAAAAGATTGTAGTGGATGCCAAGAATGCATTGCCATGGGTGATGGTAGAGGTTGATACAATAGGAACATTTAAAAGACTTTTGGACAGGCACATGTATACAATAAAAATAGAGGGTTATGGTGAGGTAGAGAAGTTTAGATTGTCAAATAGGATTGTAAAAATTGGCACAAAATTACAGACTGAAGAGTCTGTACAGAGCTGTAATGTTCTATTTTCCAGGAAGTACTTTCTTACTTTCTTCTGGCACTTGCCTTCAATTTATAGATCATAATTTTAAGAATTCATGTCATTTTGGGACCCAAGAACCAGCAGCAAGAGACTTTTAAATCAAGAATTCCGAGATACAAAGTTATATTACTTCCTAATCACTATTTACAGATATCACTTGCAAAAATACTCTATCAAACTTCTACTTATGTGAGGAGTCACGTGATGGAGTAATGGCCGGACGGTGAACTCCAGCCCTCTCCAGAAAAGTCGGAAAAAACAAAGGAAAACACAAAGGCACAAAAATAAAAATTAAAGTAAAGTGAGTATAAAGGTGGAAAGAAGATGGCAACGAAAAAAGAAAAATCGAAACCAACGGTAAGAAGAGAGGAAGAGAAGACAACGGAAGAAGAAGGAGAAGGCCTTACCTGCTCGAAGAGGCCCGTGGTGGAGAGAGAAACCCGCTCCCTCAGGTCGGTAGAAAGTGGACTACAAAAATGGCTCGCTGAGCCGAGTAAAAGTGCGCAACCGCGCATGCGCGACTCCTCGCGCATGCGCGATGCGCATGCATAAAAACACACCGACGGGAGGGGTGACCAGCTGGGGAGTCGATCTACACAGCCGGCAATGACAGCTGCAGAACAGCTGCAGCAAGAGGAGAACATAGAAGACAACGAAAACAAGAAAGAAGAGAAGAAAAGGACAACAAAGAAACAACAGATGGCCAACCCAGAGGAAGAAGAAGAGGAAGAGGAAGAGTACAGTGAAATAGAAGAAGAAGGGAAAGGCAAGACAAAGGATATACTTTCTCTTATTAAAGAATACATGGAGTCATTTAAAGAATGGCAAGCGCAAGAATTTAATGATTTAAGAAGAAGAATAAACAATACAGAAGAGAAAATGAATAAAATAGATATAACCTTATCAGAAATGGGAAAAAGAATGGACAAGGTGCAAGAACAAGAAGCAGCAGTAGAAATGGAGGTAGAGGACTTAAAAAATAAATTAGAGGAATCTAATAAAAAAGTTAAAGAGACACAAGAGCTGTTAGCTCAGAAAATAGATATAATGGAAAATTATAACAGAAGAAATAACATAAAGATAGTGGGCCTTAAGGAAGATGAAGAAGGCAAGAATATGAGAGAGTTTATAAAAGATTGGATCCCTAGGATCCTAAGATGTCCAGAACGACAGCAAGAAATGGAAATAGAAAGGGCACATAGAGCATTGGCCTTTAAACCACAACCACAACAAAAGCCAAGATCTATTTTAGTAAAATTCCTAAGATATACTACAAGAGAAAAGGTACTGGAGAAAACAATGGAAAAAGTAAGAGAGGACAACAAGCCACTGGAGTACAAAGGGCGAAAAATCTTCATTTATCCAGATATAAGTTTTGAACTCCTGAAGAAGAGAAAGGTGTTCAATACAGCAAAGGTGATTTTATGGAGGAAAGGGTATAAATTTATAATAAAGCATCCAGGTTGAAGGAATTTTAGATATGAGTATAGTGGAAATATTTTGTTTTAGGAATGTTGTCTTATAAAGGGTTCAAAACAAGAAAACAGAAATGGATAAGAAGGAAAGGTAATGATGGAGAAACGGAAAGGGAAGATAAACAAAGTATAAAATGGCTACGTTGAACTACATGACTTTAAATATTAATGGAATACATAACCAAATTAAAAGGAAGAAACTGCTAAATTTACTGAAAAAAGAAAAAATTGATATAGCATTTGTGCAAGAAACACATTTAACTGAATTGGAGCACAAGAAATTAAAAAGAGATTGGGTAGGACACGTAACAGCAGCATCGTATAATTCAAAAGCAAGAGGAATAGCTATATTAATTAGTAAAAATGTGCCATTTAAAATAGAAGAGGAAATAATAGATCCAGCAGGGAGATATGTAATGATAAAATGTCAGATATATTCGGAATTTTGGAATCTACTCAATGTATATTCACCTAACGAAGAAGATCAAAAGTTTATGCAAGATATCTTTTTGAAGATAGCAGATACGCAAGGGAACATATTAATAGGAGGGGATTTCAACCTGAATTTGGATTCAAATATGGACAAAACTGGGAAAAAAATTAACAGAAAGAACAAAGTAACCAAATTTATAATTAAATCTATGGAAGAAATGCAACTTTTGGATATATGGAGGAAACAACACCCAAAGGAAAAGGAATATTCATATTACCCGGCTAGACATAAAACATACTCAAGAATAGACCTATTTTTGTTATCAGCTCGTATGCAAGATAGAGTAAGAAAAACAGAATATAAAGCGAGAATACTATCGGACCATTCACCCTTAATATTGACAGTAAAGTTAGAGGACATCCCTCCAAGAATGTATAGATGGAGATTAAACCCCATGTTACTTAAAAGGCAGGATTTTAGAGAATTTATTGAAAGACAAATTAAAATGTATTTTGAAATAAATACGAAATCAGTGAAAGATAAGTTTATACTATGGGATGCAATGAAAGCATTCATTAGAGGGCAAATAATAAGTTATGTAACCAAGATGAAAAAAGACTATAATCAGGAAACAGAGCAGTTGGAAAGGGAAATAGTAAATATAGAAAAAGAATTAGCAATGAAGGAAGATACAACTAAAAGAAGAGAATAGGCGGATAAAAAAATAAAATATGAAACACTACAAACATATAAGGTGGAGAAGAATATAATGAAGACAAAACAGAAATATTATGAACTAGGTGAAAAAACGCACAAAATCCTAGCATGGCAGCTTAAGACAGAACAAACTAAGAAAATGGTATTGGCATCAAGGAAAAAAGACAAACAAATTACATATAATCCAAAAGAAATTAAGGAAAACTTTAGAGAATTCTATGAACAATTATACCGAACTGAAAACGAAGGAAAAGAAGGGAAAATAGATGAATTTCTGACTAAAATTGAACTACCAAAACTACAAATAGAAGAACAAAATAAATTAACAGAGCCATTTGGAATAGTAGAAATACAAGAGATAATAAAAAAATTACCAAATAATAAGACACCAGGAGAGGATGGATTCCCAATAGAATTCTATAAAACATTTAAAGACTTATTAATTCCGCCCCTCCTGGAAGTAATCAACCAGATTGATAAAACACAAAGCTTACCAGATTCATGTAAAACAGCAATAATTACAGTAATACTAAAGCAAGGGAAAGATCCACTCACACCAGCGTCATATAGACCAATATCTTTACTTAACACAGATTATAAGATAATAGCTAAACTATTAGCAAACAGATTAGCAGAGTATGTACCGAAAATGGTAAATCTAGACCAAACTGGATTTATCAAAAAAAGACGCACAACAGACAATATTTGTAAATTTATTAACTTAATTCATGCAGTAGAAGGGAATAAAGTACCAACAGTAGCAGTTACTTTAGACGCAGAGAAGGCCTTTGACAGAGTAGAATGGAATTATTTGTTCAAAGTATTGCAAAAATTCAATTTACTGGAGAAGTATATTAATTGGATTAAAGCATTATATAAGGGACCATTAGCGAAAGTGACAGTAAATGGACATGTATCAAAGCAATTTAACTTAAGCAGGTCAACACGGCAGGGATGCTCACTATCACCTTTATTGTTTGCGTTAGCTATAGAACCACTAGCAGAATTGATAAGAACAGAAAATAATATAAAAGGGATAAAAATAAAAGACAAGGAATATAAAATCAGTTTATTTGCGGATGATGTTATAGTATACTTAACAGAACCAGAACTATCAATAAAAGAACTATATAAGAAATTGAAGGAATATGGAGAAGTGTCGGTTACAAGATCAACGTAAATAAAAGTGAAGCAATGCCTATGAATAATGCGGATTTCTCAAAATTTAAGAAGGAATCACCATTTAGATGGCAAATGCAAGCAATAAGATACCTAGGTGTACAAATAAATAAACATCTCGGCCAACTATATAAACTCAATTATTATCCACTAATGAAAAAATTACAGGACGATTTAGAGCATTGGAAAGATTTACCACTAACACTAATAGGAAGGATAAACTGTATTAAAATGAACATTTTTCCAAGGATATTATACCTATTTCAGGCAGAGAAATTCTTCAAGGAGTTAAAGAAAATAATAAGGAAATTTTTATGGAAAGGGGGGAAACCGAGGATAGCACTAGATAAATTAACAGAATGGTATAAACAAGGAGGCTTACAACTGCCAAACTTTAAAAATTATTATAGAGCCGCACAATTAAGATACCTATCAGATTTTTATCAAACAAGGGAAAAGCCAGATTGGACTAGATTAGAATTAGATAAAATAGGGGAAAAGATACCTGAACACATATTATATAAATGGGATGAAAAATTGGTACAACATAGAAGTTCTCCAGTATTACATCATCTACTCAATATTTGGAAAAAGATTCATGTAGAAAGAAATAAAACAAATTATCAATTACCAAAACTAATATTGACGCAAAACAAGTTACTCCCTTTTACAATAGATAACCTTTCCTTTAGAGAATGGGAGAAAAAAGGGATTAAAAGAATAGAAAATTGTTTTTCAGGAAATAGATTATTATCCTTTGAACAAATGAAAGATAAATACAATATAACTCAAGATACAGCGCTGGCATATTACCAATTGAGATCCTACTTGAAGGATAAATTAGGAAGCAGTTTGAGTTTGCCAGAGGGAAGTAACTTTGAATATGTGATTACAGATACAATGATAATCAAAAGATTTATAACAAATATGTATATTAAACTGCAAGAAAAGGAGAATGAGGAAACAAATGGTAAAACTAAACAAAAATGGGAACAAGATTTAAATATAAAGATAAATACGAGGTTACGTATGATACAATATAACTGGATACACAGGCTATACATTACACCTCAAAAGTTAAATAAATGGGACCCAACAGTATCTGATAGATGTTTTCGATGTAAAAAAGAAATGGGAAGATCAAAATCAGATATTAAATAAAATAACAGAAAACAATATACCAAAGAATCCAGAGATTTTCCTCCTAAGTAACATAAAAAACAAAGAATTTGGAATTGATTTGGAGGATGCACAAAAAAGATTTGTTAAGATAGCTCTAGCCGTAGCAAAAAACTGTATTATGTCAACCTGGAAATTGGAAGATAATTTGAAAATACGACAATGGTATATAGAAATGAATAAATGTATTCCATTAGAAAAAATAACATATAGTTTAAGAAATAATATTGAAATATTCGAACAAATATGGGAGCCTTACATGAAACACAATAGCGAAAACCTACCGGGGACAATCACTACCTAAGTTAACGGAAGGAAAAGGAAATGAAAAGAATGGACTCAGTGGAATTTCTGGTGTATTTTTATTGAATGACAACATTGTCTGACTGGTGTAATGTATCCTAGATTTTGTACCTTAAATGGACGGGAGGGGGGAGGTAGGGAGGGTGGGATGGGAGGAGGGAGGGAGGGGGGGGAGAAAATGGCACTGTATATGTGTGAAAAGGAAAAAGTGTGTATCATGGTTAATGTGATTTATGGTGTGAAAAATAAATAAATAAATAAATAAATAAGAACTTCTACTTATGTACTGGAGTAAGTATAATAACTGGTTGCATCACAGCCTGGTTTGGTAATCTGAGTGTCCAGGAATGCCCATCACAGACGCCAACCTCTGATGACACCAATTTGAGATGCTGCCTCATGAAAGCAACCAAAATCACAAAGGATCCCATCACCCTAGTTACAACCTCTTCTCACTACTACCTTCAAGAAGAAGGTGCAGAAGATAAAGTCCAACATCTCTTGGGTCAAGAACAGCTCCTTTCCAACAGCTATCAGGCTCATGAACCTCCCTTATTACACTATTCATCAATTACCATGACACCACAAAAAGGCTTTTCTGCACTGCTATAATGCCACTTTTTTCTTGCACAATGGTAAAGAGATAATATTATCTATATTTTGTATATATTATCTCCTTTCATTCAATTTGTTGCACTCCCCCAACTTGAGAGCTATACAATTTGCATCCATCCACACATATGACTGAAATTTTTTAAATTGAGAAAAAATACAAAACTTACACGATTATGGTGAAAATCAGGCCTATCTATGGAAAATGACGCCCCATGCAAGAAATTGGCAGCAGTGGCCAACCTCTCACGAGAGGTGGTCTTGGTGGCCACCATATTGAGATATTTCACCGCATTTTAACTCCTTGTGTACCTTAATGAGAATTCTGTAGCTCAATATTCTGACGGTCAGACAGATTTTAGAGGCCAGTAGAGTCTGCAGGGTGCTCAAGGTTCACAGCAACACAGAAAATCAGAGAATCAGCAACTTCATCTTTTTGTGGCAATTCCAACATACGTTCATTTTGAGCTACGACCAGTCATCCAGAATGAAGCATGGACACATGTCAGGGATATACAATGTAGATTTTTTTAAATGAAGTACCTGTTTAGCTGGAATGTAAGAATTTCTGTGTATATGCACATTATACAATGTATATGACAATAAATTCATTATTGCTCAATCACATTGCATGGACCTTAGAAAACTGCAGCACATTACAAGCCCTTGATGTTGTGCCAACTTATATATTCCTACAAAATAAACTAAACCCTTCCTACCTCATAACCCTCTATTTTCCTTTCATCCATGTGCTCAAGAGTCTCTTAATGCTCCTAATATTTCAGACTCCACCACCAACCCTGGCAAGACTTTCCAGGCACTCACAACTCTCTGTGTAAAACTTACCCCTGATATCACCCCTAAACTTTCCTCCCTACGTTTGGATGAAACTCCTTATGAATGAATTATTAACCAAGCATTCTCTATGCTGAACATAGCATGTCACTGACTTGTTCAGGAATTCTATCAGTTCACTTACAAATAGACTGAGGAAAATATTTACATGAGCAAGTTGTGCATTCCTCAATTGAGGATTTATTTGATTTAGCATAGCCTGATGTTTTTCTTCAATGATTTTGAACATGAATAGCAATTTCTTCTATTTTAACAGCACAAACAGTCTGAGTACTAGCAAATAAATTGAGTCACAAGTAAGATCATATGTGCTCTTTAGAAGGACATATTCCTTCAGCTGTCACTTCCAACTAATTATTGAAAAAGCACATACTAGCAAAATTAAAATTTTCAACCCTCCATGCCTGCTCACTCTTTAACATTCACCGACTCCACATTCACCAATCCCATCAACCCAATTTGAATAAAAGTAGCATATGTGGTCTGACAACTCTTCAGGTACAAACTCCAAAGATTCACTACCTTTTGGGTGAAGACATTCCTTCTCACAAACATTTTGAATGGCCAACATCTATCTGGAGACAGTGACCCCCCCTGGTTCAGGACATTCTGGTCAGGGGCAACTCTATTTTGACTTCTGAACTACATTTCATCAATTGCGAACAGCTAAGTTCCTGTTATAGCCACCCCATCTTAAAAATTGCCCTACTCTTGTTTCTTGTGAAACACAGAAGTCTGCAGATGCTGTGATTGCAGTAAAAACACAGAAATGCTCAAGGAAAACATGAGGTGTCCATTGGAGGTAAAGATATATAACCAAAATTTTGGATTCCCAGTCCTTCTTCAAGGTATGAGTAAAAAGCAGGCAGGTGCCTAAATTCAAAGGCTGGGGACAAGGAAATAAAGAGCAGTGGGAGGAACTGACAAACAGACAAAGGGTGACAGTTGGACATGGACAGGAGAACAGGAGAGGAAAGGTGAGAAATGATAGTTGGAAGGGGTGGCTCTGTGAATGCAGAGCTAGAAAGGAAAGAGAGAGAGGGACAGCACTAGAGGAAAGATGAACAGGGGATAAAGTGGGGGGTGTACGCTAACAGAAATCTGAGAAGTCGATGTTAATGCCAGGTGAGGCAGGATGGAGTGAAGGGTCAAGGCTATAGCATCATCAGTGGAAATGTCCCATCTACTGGCGAATTGAAATGGGTCCAATGTCTCTTGGAGGTGCAGTTTGATGTATTCCATCACCAGACACTCAAAGCATTTCATCAAGGTGGGAGTCAATGCCACTGGGTGGTAGTCATTGAGGCTTGTTACTGTTCCCCTCTTTGGTACCGGGATAATGGAGGCTGTCTTGTGTAACAAACCATGTGTAACGAGCAGCAATAGACAATGAACCAGACACTGTTTAATTTTAAAACTCTAATTTTATTTCTTACTCTTAAACTATAGTCTTAACTCTTAAACTATCCTTAACACTAAACTATCCCCAACTATGCGCAGGTGTACTAGTGTATGTATGATATACCTAAACCATTACAGTCCAAGCCAAAATCTAGAAAGTTACTTCAAAGTTCAGTCTTTCAAATTCAGCAATGTTGAAGAGTAGGCCTTTGAAATTTGATGCCCAGAATTAATGATGAACTGATGGGAAGACCAGAGTTGTAACTGCTTGTATTGGGAAGGGTTGTGGCTATCATGTGACAGCATTTTCCCTTACCTCATCAGAGGACACACCAGCTGCCAATCAAGGTTTGGTTCCACCCCACCCATTAGTGTACACCTGGCTGTTGGTTCCATGTAAATTACCTGGACTCTCCAGCCTGCCTGAACTTGGCCTTGGGTCATTAGCTGTGGTAAATGGATTAACCCTCCTGGTACCGAGCCATTGGCACCCTGTAAATGATCTGGACTGGAACCTCCAGCACTATAAAGGTGCCATGTGCTCTTTGTTCTCTCTTTTTGCCAGCTTGGGTCCACCCTGTTTCACTCCAGACCTAGAAAGGTGAAAGGGTGTTGGAGAAACTGTTGGTAAGATGTGCACTGTTAAAAGAGCGTTTAATTAATATCCCTTGTAGCACTAAATTAAGGGGTGGAGGGGCATCGTAGAGATTTTTCCTTGATCATTGTATGTAGTTGTGTGTGTGTGTGTCTGTGTGTGTGTGTGTGTGTGTGTGTGTGTGTGTGTGTGTGTGTGTGTGTGTGTGTGTGCGAGCATGCTTTAACCAAAGATAACAACAGTTAAAATAAGAGAAACATTGGAAGAGCAGAAACATGCTATGAAAATAGAAAGAACAAAGTGATTTTACTTAGAAGTTACAATTATGTTGTACTGATGGTGTTGCCAAGTTACATCTTCATACCAACATAACAAGTTTTTTTTTCAAACCAACTTTTTAACTATTTCACAGAATATTCCTACACTCCATTAAAATATTCTTAAACCCCACACCCCATCTTGAGAATTTATGGGTTAGAAGGGCCTGTTACTGTGTTGAATCTCTGAACTAAACACAAAACATGGAATGTGTTTCACAAACCTCCTGAAGGATAGCTTGCACACCTTGAGTTTCTTACATGGTTTGTTGAAGGAAGTGTCATCACTAAATTACGAGTCAGATGGCAAATTGCTTCTTGATAAATTAACTTATCATGGCAAAACAGATTTAAATAACAAACATTCATTTTAAACTGTTATCATTCAACCCACTCAAGAAACATCAATAAAAACTAATGTTATAGGTTGAACAAAGTTAACATTGAAATTACAATACAAATATTCAAAATAGTTAACACAAAAAAGTTAAAATCTGTTTTCAAAATAGCTTGGTGACTGTTGTCTCAATCTGAAGTCACACAAAAAAAGGCAAAATAAGTCAACAGCACAATGACAGACTGTGACTATAAGTTTCAAACTAAGCAAATTAAAGATGAGATGAACTTCTCCAACATCCAGTGGCTTCAGCAGTTTACACTTTGTCGAATTAGTTAAATTAATCAAGACTGCCTTCTGAAATGCTGGGTATTTCAGTAGTGGATAGAAATGAATCACCAATGGCACTGATGGCTAAAGATATTTGTATCCTTCCAAGTTATTTAAAATGGTTTAGTTCTGTCTAACCTATCAATTCTAGAGAAAATAAAACCGTTCACTTAATGTCTCATCATGTTATTTTTAATGACATGTGGAACATAAACATTTACAAACTGATGTAAAATCCTCTCAAAAAATTCAAGAGCACTAAACAGAGCAGTCAAGGTAAATCACAGCATTACACAACAAAATTCAATATTGAACAAGGAAAATGAAAACTTAAGGGTAATATATCTTACGATTCATACCAATGAATCAATTATGTTCCCTGGGAAACAACATGAACTTTCCTCCCCAGAAATGTTTTCAATCGTACATTAATAATGATCAAAGAGAAAAAGTTAAACACAATATTCAGTCCATTAGAATGAAATGTGAAACAGCTTTTACTGAAATATAGAATAAATTATGGCAAAAACATCAATATATCTTTCACAGAAATCTGTGTAAAATTGCTAGCAATCATTAAATGACAAATTTCTCTCCAGGTACTGAAGTTGTTATTAAAGAGATCAAACCTGTAATTTTTGCTGACTTTTCTTCTTGATTCACTCGGTTTTCCTCATCATCCTCATTTTCTTCCTCAAAGTCATCCAAGTTTCCAATATCAGCTTGTTTCATACTCATTAGACTAGCCAGACTTTGCATATCCTCATCCCTGTTTATCAGAAATATGACTAATGAAAAGCTGTTGACATATTTTTGAATGCTTATTGACAAAGATATTAATATTTCTTTTAAAACTTATTCATCAAGTAAATAGGTAGCCCTGTGTTCCAGGGAACAACCACAACAGAACAAGTGCTGTCCACATCTGATTGCACTTACTTAAGTCAAACCCAAGAAATTGGGAACTACAATTGGTCTGTCTCCACTTACTGAGAAGAAATCCACCCAGGATATCCACTCAATTCTTATCCAATAATCAATGATGCCTCAATTTAATGTAAAATGGATTGGTTTTGCGCGATGACAGGAAGGTGTTGATTAATGTTCATACATGAAAAAAATAAAAATGGAAAATGCTGTAAATACTAGATCTGACAGCACCTATGGAGAAAATGTTGATGAAAGATTATTTATCTCTCCACACGTCAATGATTGCAGCTTCACAACCATTTCCTGACTTATTGAATATTCAGAGATGTCTGTTATTTCAGACTTACAATAATTATCTCATAACTATTTGATGCTGGAATAACTAATTTCCATGGAACTCTACAACAAAGAATCAATGCTCTCAGGAGATAAAGATAGCAAAAACTTAGTTGTAATGCACTGCATCAATCCAAGGCAGAGAACCTATAGTACGCTCTATAATATTTGGGATACAGACACTTAATTTCCTTTTATTTGTCCCTGTGCTCCAGTTTTAAATTTGTAATCAAACAATTCACATGTGATTAAAGTGCACATTCCAGATGTAAAAGCCCAAGGCTTGTTGTTTACCATTGTCAGTTCGGCTGCAGGTGTCAGCAGCGACCTGGAGTCCAGAGGCTACATGCATTTGGTATCTTCCAGTGCGCATGCCTATAGACTAGGGGTTAGTGCATGTGTGGGGATAATACGAGGTTGGAACAGTTAGTTAACTCACATTGTCTGTAATGGTGGAACAGATGGTGGGTGAGTGAGACTCCGATATTTTCTGTTGACCGTTATTGAGCGAATTGAACATTATGTTATCATTAGAAAGCATGTTACCAAGTTTAAATATGTGACCGCGGAAGTTACGAGTCCTTTGTGTTAATTAATAAACAGTTTTAAAACTCCCCTGGACTTCGACATGAATTCCTTGAACGCATCAAAGAGCCTACTTAGCCTCCGAGCATCTCTTTTATGGACAGTAGTCACTATACTTAGTCAACAGAAAATTATATTTGGAACATTTGGTGAGGAAATAGTCCTAACAAAGTCTTTGGTTTGGAGTGATACTGAACACAATATGGTGGGCATGTTGGAAATACTGAGAACAGGCTGCTGACAGCAATCTGCCTCCACTGGTCCAAGTATTGGCCACAGAGGGGTCCAGACCTGGTAATCCTAGAGCAGAACATCCTATAGACCAGGGGTGTCAAACTCAAATTCACAGAGGGCCAAAATTTAAAAACTTGGACTAAGTTGTGGGCCAAACTAAATATTTATTGAAAATTTTCAACAACATCTGCATGTTTTCTTTCAACATATGTAAAGTTAAACTTTTTTCTTATTAAAATAAATGTTTAATAATAGTTTTGGTTAAACTCTTTCCAGAAGAAGCATTAACAAATGAGAAATAAAATATTCAATAAATAATTTTTCTCTATAGCCTTTAAGCTCCTTTTAAATGTTTTTTTTTTCACAAGCCAACAAGTCAAAAAAATAACAACTTGCTTCAATGACAAACAGGTTTGTCTTTTAAAATGATGAACATAGAGTCTGCCTCCCACCTGTCTTGAAAGGTCCAGTTTTCTGTCTTTGGTTTGGCCATTTTTCGTAAGGGGTTTATTACATGTGAGTTGGGCGACAGGTCGCAGATGCTAATGAAAGTAAAGAGAGGAGGTGGGGGCGATTAGCGGGCTGACGGGCCGGCGCCAACGCATTTGCAAAGCATTCTGGGATTTGTAGTATTAGCTGTGCATGCGCTATACTGGAGCAGCGGCCAGCGGGCCAGCTCTAATACATACTTGATATGATCTTGCGGGCCAACTATAATTATATCACGGGCCAAATTTGGCCCGCGGGCCTGAGTTTGACATGTGTGCTATAGGCGCATTGATGGAGCCATTTCCTGAGAAACAGCAATATTATTGACTGCAGCCGCAGTGGAAACTCACTTGTTGACAGCAGTACATCACAGCCATCAGAAGTGGTAGGATTACATTTATGGACTCCTTCTGTGTATTTATTTAGTTTGAACATAGTTTGGATGTGCTGCCGCTTGTCCATTGGGCATGTTGATTTTGTGCTCGTGTAATGCGTGCTTGGTGCTCGAGCTCGGCAGACGGTGGGAATGGAGACACGTAATATGGCCGCCACTGCTGCTGCTGGTGTTGCCGCTGAGGCACAATTAAAACCATTGCAGAAGACATTGACTGAATTTAAAGTCAGCAACTTGGAAATGGCTGAAAGTGTGTCACAAAATGGTGGTGAGGAGGATGAAGATGCAAAGGATGTGCAATTCCAAATGGAGAAAGAGTCAAGTATCAAGGCAACATCTGACATGCAGGATGAAATACATCTAGATGACAGTGCGTCAAATGTTGGAAGCAGGAGAAGCTTCAGAGCTCCAGAGTTTCCAGTACTGCATCTATACATATAAAGGCTAAGGCTGAAATGGCTGCTCTTGTTATACGACAAAAATTACTTAACGATAAACATGCTTTAGAAGATCAGGAAGACCAGCTAAGGAGGAAAAAAAGAGTAGCTGGAGTTGGAAGCAAACATTGCTGCTTCCAGGAGCAAAATGAGGGTTCTGGGAGCCTCAGAGGGATCCTGCATTTGGAGTAACTTATCTGGAGTGTCTGATGGTATGGAGTCATGTTTGGAGAAAGGATAACAAGAAAAGAAAACATTTAATTTTAAGGCAGATCCCTTTGCTCCACAGTTACAAGATATGCATACACATGGACAAATCCTCCCAAAACACCAATAATAACAAACACAGAAAGAGTCATAGCTCAAAGTCAATCTTTCATCACAGCTCCTGTGACACTCCAGTCAATCATCAGAAATCCAGGTGAACATGCATATGTGACATCTCTAGCTACATTACCTGCTACAAGCAACGGTGAACAGAGCAACGTATTCTCAGTCATGGAAAAGCATGATGAAATCTCTGCATTATTAATCCAGCTACAGTATCTGTTTTCCATGCCAAAGAAGGAGATTCAAATTTTTAATAGTGACCCACTTCAGTACCAAGCATGCATTAAATTCTTTGAACATAATATTTGAAAACAAGAACAAAAATCTCATAGATTGTCCCTATTATCTGGAACAGTACGTAAGTGAACAATCAAGGGAAATTGTAAGGAGTTACTGACATATGGCCTCAGACAGTGGATTCAGGAAGGCTAAGTCTTTACCTTAGGAGCATTTTGGCAACAAGCATAAAATTGCTACACCTTATATGGAGAAAGCTCTCTCATGGCTGTCGATAAAACCGGAAGACACAAGGGCTCTCAGAGGATGCTGTAATGCCATGAGAGATATTGACTACATGCATGAGCTTAACATGCCTGCTAATATGCTAGTCATCATAAGGAAGTTGCCCTATCAACTGAGAGATATGTGAAGAACTGTAGTCTGTAAATTCCAGGAAAAACACAATCGAAAGGTTACCTTTAAGGATATGGTGGATTTCCTTGAAAGGCAAGTGAGGATTGCAACAGAATTAGTATTTGGAGATATCAAAGACACTCCAACTGTGAGCAAAGATGTAAAGAGGTCCAAGTCACAGCCTCATCCAAGATTAAAAGAAAGTATCTTTGCTACCACGGTGACATTTGCTGATAAGGAAAATGATAAAGAAACTAAGGAAAAGGAGAGTTTGCTTGTTGGGAAGAGCTGTTTGTTCTGTGGAGGTGGACATGCTTTGGAGATGAGTCCACAGTTGGAAAAGAAGGCACATAAGAAGAAGATTGCTTTCCTAAAAAAAAATGGAGTATGTTTTGCCTGTCTGTATAAAGGGCACATCAGCAAAAACTGCAGGAAGCGACTCAGCTGCAACATATGCTGTTTAAAGCATCCCATATACTGCATATCCACCAAAGAAAGAAGGAAATGGAAAAGAAACAAGCGGAAAGAAAGGAAGCAGCTGAAAACAATGCTATAGCCTCTGTTCTGGCAAGTGGTCTTACTGGGGCTGGTGAAGATAACTGCAAACTCTCAACAGTGTTTGTTCAAATCAAGGCGAGGAAGGAGAATGCAAAAGTGCATACTTATACTTTCTTGACCTGGGTAGCACTGCACCATTTTGCACAGTGGGACTAATGAATAAGCTTAATCTTCAGGGAAGAATGTCAAGGATTCTATTGAGAACTATGGTCAAAGGAAGGTCGTTGAAACCAGCATTGTTTCAAGCCTAGAGGTCGCTGGACTGGACAGCAGCGATTTTTGTGATCTTCCAGGCATATACACTCGGAAGACCATGCCTGTGCACAAATGAAATATCCCAAATCAAAACTATATAGATCAGTGGTCTCATCTGAGGAAATCGGCTCTGAGATAAGAGTTGCTGATTGTCTCAGATCTACCAAAGGTTCTGAAACCACAAGATGTAATACGGAGTGTGCAAGATGGACCTTATGCTGTCAAAACTATGCTTAGTTGGACGATAAATGGACCATTAGGAGAACAAAAGGATAATGTTCAGGAGCAATCAGCGACGAGTGTCAACAGGATATCAGTTGTGAAACTTTCTAAGCTGTGGTAACAGCAGCTCAGAACTGACTTTCCTGAGTGCCTCAGTGACAACCAAGAACCTTCAAGAGATAATAAGCAGTTCTTGGATTTAGTTTCAAAATCTGCCGAACTAGTCGATGGCCATTATTGCCTTTAAAGTAAAGAGAAATATGCATACCTGACAATAGAAGTGTTGCTGAACAACATACACACAACCTATCATTCAGACTTCACCAACTTAATGTCTGATATCCAGAGAAAGTACCATATGGTGTCTTGGAACATAATGATGGCAGAAAATGGTATCTGCCACACCCTGGGGTTTTACATCCACAAAAGAAGAAACTTTGAGTGGTGTTTGACTGTGGAGAAATATTTCGGGAAGTTTCAGTAAATTTTCAGCTCTTACAGGGGCCAGACCTGAGCAGTATATTGATAGGAATCACTGCAGACATTGAAGCAATGTTCCACCAGGTGAAAGTACCAAAGGAAGACTGTGATTTTTCAAAGTTCCTCTGGAGACTGAAGTCAGAACATTGTGGAATAGAAAATGACAGTGCATTTATTTGGAGCAACTTCATCTCCAAGTTGTGCGAACTTTGCCCTTAGGAAGTGTGCCGTGGACAATTTGAAACAGTTTAGCCCCCAGGCTGTAAGCACCATTATGAACAACTTCTATGCGGATGACTGCCTCACTTCAGCAGCCTCAGAAGATGCAATATCTCTATCATGAACTAAGAGCAATTTGTCTCAAGGGAGGCTTACAATTTACCAAGTGTATAAGTAACAGTCGTCATGTGTTGGCTGCCAAACCTGAAACAGAGAGAGCAAAAGAAACAAAGAATCTGGACTTGGACCATGACAACCTTCCTGTGGAAGGATGTGAGGCGTACAAAGGTGTGTCCAGTCTGATACTTTTAAGTTCAAAATCATCTTGAAAGACCAACCCCTCACAGGAAGGAGGATTCTTTCAACAGTCAGTTCGATATTTGATCCCCTAGGAATATTGGCTCTAGTAGTCCTGATTGCCAAGAAGATCATGCAAGATTTGTGTAGGAAAAGGATTGGTTGGGATGAGATGATACTAGACTCCATTGTATAGGAATGGATGTGTTGGATTCAGGATCTTCATAAGCTGGAAGACTTTGAGGTTGACAGATGCTTCAAACCCACAAACTTTGCTGATGCGTGTGAGGACAGTTACGAAACTGGTACTTTCACCTGGTGGAACATTGCTTCAATGTCTGCAGTGATTCCTATCAATATACTGTTACTGCATAGTAACCATGTTCAGGCAGATTGTGGGTTTGTGATGGGAAAAGCAAGAGTGCCTCCATTAAAGCCAGCCTCTATCCCTCGAAAGGAGTTGACTGCTGCCACCATGGAGAGAGAATGGACACAGTGTGGAAAAAGAGCTGCAGATGAAACTAGCAGTCTCCATATTTTGGACCGATAGCACCTCTGTGATCAAATACATCAGCAATAGACTACAAGGTTCCAAACTTTTGTGGCCAACAGATTGCTGAAATTGACAAAGTCTCACATATAATACAGTAAACATGGCCTCCTGAGGATTGAAAGTCAAATCTTTTCTAAAGAAAGAAATATGGGTGTCCTGGCCTCAGATTCTTCTTCAGCTCAGGAAGAGTGGTCTCAAAATCCTGATAGATTGGAAGAAATCTCATCAAAGGACTCAAATCAGGATCATAACTGTTAATGCTGCTCAGATATCACTAGAGGAAGTGGATCTAGTAACCCACTTAATCCATCACTTCTCATCCTGGACTCGCTTGAAAAGGGCAGTTGCATGGATGCTCAGATTTAAAGGACTACTTTAAGCAGCAAGAGCAGAAAGGAAACAAGCAAATGCTGTTCTTGTTCAGTTTCATCCAGATAACATCCATCAAAGAGTCTGCCACAAAAGGAGACAGGATATCTTAAGACTTAGAAGAACTGGCTAATGCTGAAATGGAAATAATCTGCTTTTGCCAGAAGAGATTTACAGATGCAATCTCATCTGAGAAAAGGAATGAATGTTAAGAGGACTAGCCACATTTGTAAATTCAACCCCATTCTGGAAAATTATGTATTAAGAGTTGGTGGGTGACTTATCAGAGCAGCAATGCCAGAAGAAATGAAATATCCTGTCATAATGGCCAAAGATTTTCACATTTCTGATCTAAATCTTTGACATGTTCATAAAGAGGTGGCTTATAATGGTCACAACCATATGTTATCTAAACTACACCAAAAATATTGGATTCCTGGTGCCACTGACTCAATCAGAAAAATTGTGCTGAAATGTGTTGTTTGTCGGCATATTCCTGGACAACAGCAAATGGCAGATTTTCCCTTGGACAGAGTCTCTCCTGATGAGCCTGCCTTCACATATGTTGGAGTCAATTATTTTGGACTCTTTGAAGAGAAGCATGGAGGGAGTGTTGTGAAGTTCTATGGTGTTATTTTCAGATGTTTAGCTACAAGAGCAATTTACATCGAAGTGGCTTCATCACTTGACACAAGACTCTTTCATCAATGCCCTTTGACATTTTATAGCCATGCGTGGTCAAATGAAAGAACTACAATCTGACAATGGCACCAATTTTGTGGGAGCTCAGCATGAGTTGAGGGAGTCGACTGAAAGATGGAATCGGGGTCAAATCCATAATACACTGCTCCAGAAAGGAATCAATTGGATCTTCCATCCCACTGCTGACATACATCATGTAGGTGTATGGGAAAGATTAAATAGATCAGTGCAAAAGGTTCTCAATTCCAACCTCAATTTGCAAAGTCTCAATGAGGGGGGTTCTTCACACAGTCTTATGTGAAGTTGTGAACAGTCATCCAAACACCAAGGCTTCTACAGATCCAAATGACTTTGAAGCACTTGCCCTGAACCATCATCTGCTTCTTAAAACTAACCCATCAATGCCATCAGGGCAGAAGGAAGACATACATGCTCATTGCAAGTGGAGGTAGGTTCAGTACATGTCAGGTTTGCTCTGGGAAAGATTCAGGAATGACAAAAATGGTCTAACACCAGTAGACATTGTGATCATCATGGATGATTCAGCACCTCAAAACTTCTAACTGGAAAAATTATTGTGTCCATTCTGGACAAAAATGGACTTGTATGTCAGGTTCAGATCAAGACCAAAACCGGCTTTCTGAACAGACACATCAACAAAGTCTGCCTTCTACAGAAGAAGGAGGAACTTTGACAAGACCAAATTGACTTTACTTTGTTGTGTTTTGGACCTTGCCCATTACTCAGACTGCAGACTTTACTAGTCCAGAGTGGTGGTAAAGATCGCTGCTGGTAACCTCTGGCTTATGAAGCATGAAGAAAGAAGATCGACATAATATTGGAATTTACTGTATTTGATGGTTATTTATAATTGTGTAATTATTATTTGAAGCATAATAATTAGGGGTCGGTGTTAGAATTAAAGGCCTGTTGTTTACTGTTGTCAATTTGGCTTCAGGCATCAGCGGCGCCTGGGGTCCTGAGACTGCGCTCGTTCATTACTTTCAAGTGTGCATAGACCATGAACTAGGGTTGGCGCGTGTGCAAGAGTTGCACGTGGTTGGAGCAGTAAGTTAGCCTGCGTTGACTGTGAGGCTCCAATATTTTCTGTTGACTATCATCAAGGGAATTAAACATTACGTTACCAAAGAGACTGGTCGTTATATGTTATTGCTAGAAAGCATGTTACCAAGTTCCTTTTGTCTTAATTAATAAACTTTAAAATTCATCTAGACTTCATTGTGAATTCCTCAAACACATCAGAATCCACTTAGCTCAGAGTCACTACACCAGATTTAATTCTAGGTTAATTTGTATATATTTTGGTTTGACCAATTACACCATTTTTTATTCATAGTTCCCTCATTTCAGGCCACCATAATATTTGAGACATAGCAATGGGACGTATATTAATCATGTTTAGTACTTAGTTGCATATCCCTTGCATGCAATGACTGCTTGTAGTCTGATTCATCGACATCACCAGGTGCTGATTATCTTTTCTGGTGATGCTCTGCCAGGCCTCTACAGCAGCCATCTTCAGCTCCTGCTTGTTTCGAGGGCTTGTCCCCTTGTTTTTTCTTCAGTATTTGGAAGACATACTCATTTGAATTTAAATCGGATTAATGACCTGGCCATTCAAAAATTTTCCAGGTTTCAGCTTTGAAAAAAAACTCCTTTGTTGCCTTATCAGTATGCTTGGGACCATTGTCTTGCTGTAGGATGAAATGCCATCCAATAAGTTTGGAGGCATTTGCTTGAACTTGATCAAATAAGATGTTTGAGAGAGATATAGAGATATAGAGAGGTTAAGTGAGAGGGCAAGGATCTGGCAGATGGAGTACAATGTTGGCAAATGTGAGGTTATCCACTTTGGAAGGAAAAAGTGAAGAACAGAATATTGTTTAAATGGCAAGCGATTGTAGTATGCGGACATGCAGAAGGACTTGGGGAGTGGCAAAAGGTTAATTTGCAGGTATAGAAGGCTATCAAGAAGGCAAATGGAATGTAAAGTTAATGAAAGCAAAAGGAATTGAGTTTATGGTGAGACCTCATTTGGAGTACTGCGTACAATTTTGGTTTCCTTACTTAAGGAAGGATGTAATGGCTTTGGAGGAAGTGCAGAGGAGATTCACCAGGTTGATTCCTGGGATGAAAGTGTTGGCCTATGAGAAGAGATTGAGTCTTTGAGGTGTCATTTAGAAGAATGAAGGGGGCTCATAGAAACATATATGTAAGAGGTAGGTAAGCTTTTATATTAGTAGGGGAGATCAAAACTAGGGGACAAAGCCTCAAGGTTCTGGTAAGTAAATTTCAGATAGAGATGAGCAGCAACTGCTTTTCCCAGAGGGTGGTGAATCTGTGGAATTCACTTTCCATTGAAGCAGTGGAAAATACCTCAGTAAATATATTTAAGACAAAGTTGGATAGGTTTCCACATAGTAAGGGAATTAAGGGATATGGAAAAAAGGCAGGTTGGCAGAGATGAGTCTTTCATCAGATCAGCCATGATCTCATTGAAAGGCAAAGCGGGCTCAATTTGTGCCCCTCACAAACCCAATAGACCCTTGAAAGTGGTTGTACAGTTAGCGCAACGCTATTACAGCATGAGTGACCTGGATTTGAATCTCATGTGTCTGAAACAAGTTTGTGCTCCAGTTTCCTCCTGCCCTCCAAAAATTGTGGATTAATTGGCCACAATTGGTGACACAGGCTTATGGGCCAGAAGTGCCTGTTACTGCACAGTATCACTGAAATAAAAAAAAGGTAGACAGAGTTATCAGAAGCTGCATGACATACTTGCCTTCACTAATCAGGACAATGAGTATAAAAGAAGGAAAGTCATACTGCAGCTTAAAAACAAAACTTTGGTTCAGCTGCATCTGCAGTAGTGTGTGCATTTCTAGTCACTCCTTTGCAGCAAGGATGTGGAGGCTTTGGAAAGGGTACATCAAAAATTGCCAAGATGTTGTTTGTGTTAGAGGGCATAAGCTTCAAGGAGAGGTTGGACAAACTTGGGTTGCTTTCTCTGGAGCATTGGAGGCTGAGGGATAAACTGATAGAAGCTTATAAAATAATGAGAGGCAGTGATAAGGTGAAAAGTTAAAATCATTCTCCTTGGGTAAAAAATGTCACACATTTAAGATGGGTGGGGGAGGAAGAGTTTAAAGGAGATGCGCAGGGCAATTTTTTTTCCCCACAGTGTGATTGGTGGCTGGAACAAATACAATAGCATCATTTACGAGGCTTCCAGATAAATGCATGAATATGCAGAGAATAGAGGGATTGGAATCATAAAAAGCTCCAAAGTTTTAGTTTAGCTTGGACATCACGTTCAGTGTACACATTATGAGCTGAAGGGCCTGTACCCATGCTACATTCTTCTATGAAACTAGCCAAATCCTTTTCATCAAAATAATGAAGGCCATTGTCCACTGTTATGATTTATTATTCAATTTTAAAGTTCTTTTTTAATGCACAGCAGCTATTTACTACTGTCATTGATAACAAGCCAGCTTAAACAATCAAATCAGTCCAAATTTCAAAATATTTAAGAGCATCATGCTATTTTGTTCTATTACTGGGTTAGCATTGAATTCCAGTTCTAATAATCACATTTTAAATGAAGCAGCATTTAAAGACACTGATGAAAGATTGGTTAGCAATCAAATACTATTATGAGCTGACTCCCACAGTATTCACCTATCCTAACTCTGACAAGGACTCCATTCCATCCTTCCAGTTTCTCCAGTTCAGTGTTATCTATTCAAGTAGCAGCCCTGTGCACTCAAAGTTGAATTTAACAATTTCAAATAACAAATCTTTTCAGTGAGTGTTAAACTGGCTAGTTCTGAAGAAACACTATTAACATTATTCAGGAAATCAAAATTGTCATGTAAAATTGCCTTCTGCCTGCCATAAGGCAATCAAAGAGTAACCTTTAGGGTAACCCAGCACCCCTTACAGTACGAGAAGCAAGAGTCGTTTCAGAGTCACTGAGTGTTCATGCATTCACCTCCAGCGCTCTCACAGCCCTGCTGAATCCATCAGTAAACTGAGCTCCAGATCCAAACTTCCAACACAATCAGGAAGCCTTCAGTGCCCAAGGCCCTGTGGGTGCCTTTTTTTTGCCATCAGCACCCTCTCAAATCCCAGCTCCAATACCTGGCTCCTATTAACCAGTTTCTAATAGCTTGTGTGGATCCGCCGACCCCAAGCCACCCACAGCTTGTGTGGGTCCATCAGCCTCAGAGCCCCTCGTGGTCCACTACCATGGTCAACGTCCTAAAGAGTTATCTCCCCGGTAATCCCTTACTAATCACAGATATAGTGTAGGGATTATTAAGGTGGCATGTGAGTGGAAAGAAGTTTGAAAACCACTAATCTAGGTTATTTATATATTTTTTAAAAATCACAGACAGCAGGGGGTGTCCCGAAACAGATCCCTGCAGAACTCCACGAGTCACTGATCTATAGGCAGAATACTTTCTGTCCACTACTTCTCTCTGCTTTCTACATGCAAGCCAAATTTTTTATTCACACAGCCAAGGTTCCATGCATCTCATACCTCATGACTTTCTGAATGAGTCTCTCATGGGGGACCTTGTCAAATGCCTTACTAAAGTCCTCATCCTCCACCCTAACCTCAATTTCTTTCGTCACCTCCTCAAGAAACTCATTTAGGCTCATAAGGCACAACCTTCCCTTCAAAAAGCCATGCTGACTATCCTTGAGTAGATTGTACTTCTCCAAATGCTTATAGATCCTATCTTGAGAAACTTCTCCATTAGTTTGCACACTATTGGCATAAGACTCACCGACTTATAATTCCAAGGACTCTCCTTATTATCTTTTTTTAAAAAAGGACCAAATTTGCCATTCTCCAATCTTTTGACACCTTCCCTGTGGCCAAAGAAGATTCAAAGATCATAGCCACTGCCACAGCTATCTCTTCCCTCCCTTTCTGGTGTCCTGGAGACTTATCAATCTTAATGTTTTTAAGAAGATCCAAAACTTAGAAACACAGAAAAATAGGTATAGGAGTAGGCCATTTGGCTCTTCAAGCCTACATCACCATTCATTATGATCATGGCTAATCAGAACCCAGTTCCTGCCTTCTCCCTATACCCTCTGATCTCCTTAGCCACAAGGGCCAAATCTAATCTCTTAAATATTGATAAGGAATTGGCCTCAACTACTTCCTGTGGCAAATAATTCCATAGATTTACCACTCTCTGAGAAATGAAAAAATTTTCTCATCTCAGTCCTAAGAGATTTCCCCCTTATCCTTAAACCATGACCCTTGGTCCTGTTTTTTCCAACATCAGAAATAACCTTCCTGCATCTAGTTTGTCTAATCCTTTAAGAATTTTATGTTTCTATAAGATCCTCCCTCAATCTTCTAAATTCCAGCAAATACAAGCCTAGTTGATCCAACCTTTCTTCATATGCAAGTCCTTCTATTCCTGGTATTAGTCGAGTGAACCTTCTCTGTACCCCCTCCATGTGAGGATATCCTTCTTCAGATAAGAAGACCAAAACTGAACACAGTATTCCAAGTTGGTCTCACCAAGGCCCTGTACAGTTGCAGTAGGACCTTCCTACTCCTGTACTTGAATCCTCTTGCTATGAATGCCAACATACCATTTGTCTTCCTCACTACCTGCTGTACCTGCATGCTCACTTTCAATGACTGATGCACAGCGACACCCAAGTCTCGCTGCATTTCCCCTTTTCCTGAACAGATACCATTTAGATAATAATCCTCTTTGCTGCTCTTACCTCCAAAGTGGATAACCTCACATCTAAAAAAAAATCTCAACATCATCCAGCACAAAAGCCTGTTCTATTCTGACCCTGATCAAGGTCATTTTTTTCTTGTGAATACTGAAGCAAAGTATTTATTTAGGACCTCCACAACCTCCTACATTTCCAGGTATATGTTGCCTCCTTTAACCTTTAGCATTCCCACCTTCATTCTTGTCATGCTTCTTATATGCATAGAATGCCTGGGGTTCTCCTTAATCCTTGCAAAGACCTTCTCATACCCCCTTCGAGCTCTCCTAAGTCCTTTCTTAAACTCCTTCCTGGCTACCATAAACTTCTCATGAGCTCGTCCTGTTTCCTGCTCCCTTCTTCCTCTTGATTAGATGCCTCACCTGTTTTGTCAACCAAGGTTCCCTTTTCTTACCATCTTTTCCCTGTTCCAGTGGGACAAACATATCCTGAACCCACCACAAGTCGTCCCTAAACTTCCTCCAAATTAGTTCTGTGCTTTCACTCTTGAACATCTGTTTCCAATTTACTCTCGCTAGTACTCTCCCATCGTAATTAGCCCTTCCCCAATTAAACTATTTCCAACAGTGATAGTGTTTTGAAAGGCTGGTGTTGAAGTACATCAGCTCCAGTCTGTGTGGCAACAGGGATCCTTCCCAATTTATCTACCACAGCAACAGGTCTATGTCAGATGCTATCTCACTGGAACACCTGGACATCAAAGATGTATACATCTTTACTGACTGTAGTTCGGAATTCAACACCAACATCCCCTCAAAACTGATCAGTAAACTCCAAGACCTGGGCCTCAATACATCATTGGATTTCCTCACTTCCAGACATCAATTCATGTAGATTGACAGGAAAATCTCCTCCACAAACTCCAATAGCACCGAAGCACCAAATGGCTGTGTTCTTGGCCTCCAGTTCTACTCACTTTACACCTACAACTGCATGGTTCAGTACAACAACAATACCATCTACAAATATGCTGATGTTAACATAATAATGGGCTGTATAAAAAGGGGAGATGAGTAAGCATATAGGAGAGAGATTAAAAACTTGGCTGGTGTAGAAACAACAATCTCACCACAATGTCACCACAATGAAGGAGCTAATTGTAAACTTTTGGAAAAAAGGGAAATCAATGGGGGAATCAGAGGTGGAGAGGATGAGCAAATTTAAATTCCTGGGAGTCACCATCTGGAAGACCATACCTGGACAACATACGAATATCATCTTGAAGAAAACACGTCAGCACCTCTACTTCCTCAGGAGTTTGCGGAAGTTTGGCAAACTTCTATAAATATGTAGTGGTAAGTGTGCTGACCAGCTGCTTAACAGCCTGTTATAGGGACGCCAATAGCTCTGAGCAGAAAGGAGTGTATGTGATGTCATGGCTGTACTCTGACAATAAATCTTAACTTAGAACAAGCTCCAATTGACATGTTTTCACAATCATTTCTCAACCAATATCACTATATTAATTGTCTCCTGACCTACAGTCGATCACAGACAAGCTCCTTCATTTTCTCCAAATCTCCTTTTCTTTACATGTTGAATTTCTATTCTTGCCCAATTCTTAACAATTTATTATCTTGAAAATTAACTGTATTTCATTCTTTAGCTGCTACATGACATGAATCAAGATAGCATTTTAAACAATTTGCAAAAATTTTTAATGCTAAAGCTGTTCAGTGCTTTTGTTAAAAAGAATTATTTAGAGATACAGCATTGTTACAGACCCTTCCAGCCCACGAGCCTGTGCCACCCAAATACACCTTTTAACTTTCTAGCATCTAGAATTTTTTTGCTTTTTGCTTAAAAATTTGATTGAAATACAATTAAAAACAAAAGTATTATTTTGCTAATAATTTCAGAAATTTTGAAAATTGAGCATCCACAGCATATCATATGGGATGCCAAAAATTAGCTAATTTACTGAGTGGACCAATTGCAAAGCATGTATTCAGAGACAATATATCCTGCCATGTTTGTGAACTGAAGCAACTCTTGTGTAGTTTACTGTTAATGCAACCAATATTCAGTAAATTAATGGTCATCAATTCAAATGCTAACTTAAAAAAAAACACAAAAAAAAGGCTTTGGAAAAAAAAATTAAATTACTGAGAAGAATTAACTGGTAAGAATTTTTTTAAATGTTAATAAACCAATAAGATCTATAAAAGGAACAAAACATATCCTACGAGACAAAGGCCATTACAGGTCCTCCTACTAGAGAAAAGACTGTACTGGACCTAATCTTAGAACATATAGCTAACTGAATAAGTCTTCAACTCTCATTTATCTGAGGTAATGGGATCTACCCAGGAATGTAATCAGCATATCTTCAACACCAACAAAAAAGGCACTGTCTTCAATTCTTGTAATTAATTCACAGTGGGGGAAAAAAATCTAAATGGATCAGAAAATACTTTGGATATAAAATGTACCAAGAATAATTTAGGAAATGCTCAGTCAATCTGAGAGACTTACGTTGCTTTGCCTTCCCTTAGGAAAATGCAAGATAGAGAAAATTGCAGTGCAGCAGCAACAATTTTTTTAGATAAAGGTTTGAATTTCAGCTTGACATCAGTCTGCGTAGGCATGGGGCTTGCATACTGCTTCATGTTAATGCTGCTGGTGGCAAGAGCTTTCCTACGGCCAGAGGGTGACTCCTGGAAAGAGAAGAGAAAAATAATTTTGTTTTAACAGGAAAATATAACTATATTTCCAATGAATTGTAAACCTAGATTTGTCAAATAAACAAAAATAAAATTGTATTTTTAAAAGAATAAATATAAATTGATATGTCCTATTTATATATTGCAAATACACTTTTCTAGTCTAGTTGGACACATTAATCACCCAAATCACTATTAATCTGGTCTACATGCAACCTAATTACAAATTGATACAACAAATATTAATATCTGCACAAATATATTTCACAAGTATCTGGTGTTTGTGATTCTTGTGTGTAGTCCCAATATTTATGAACTTTACTCCTTCAAAACTGAATTACAAATATTCATTTCTTCAAAGTTTTTAAAAAATATATAGAAAATCTCAAGTAACTAATCAAGGAAACAGCTGTTTTTCCCCCAAAAAGGCTTTTTATAGTCATATCATATTAGGAACAAAAGGAAATATTTAATATAAATAGTTTTGCATTCATATTTAATCAATTTTGTAAGCTGTTGTACTCAAACTGTAAGTAGGCACACATTGAAATGAAAAATAATGCAGGGGCACACTTTAGCTTGACAAATAAAAGATGAATAATGTAAAGAATAAAATTAGGCTTTTTAAACACATAATTGACATTTTGAAAATCAAACGTCTTGACTGATGTCCACTACAGGCAGGCATATATTTCAGATATTCTGCTATATAATACTTGACATTTCAGTTATTATACAAGCTGAATAGAATAAGTCAGAAATGTAACATGCCATCCTTCACAGAAAGTCTTGTTCAAGACCATCCTTATCTGAGAGATTATGCCTGACTGCATTATACAGAACTAATAGTGCATGTAGATACTTTAAGAATGAATATAAAAATGCATCAAACACTGAAGGAGGATTTAAGTCCACTCAGAAGTACTTCAGAATATGCAAATACTCTGTCTACAGAATGAGGTTTAACAGATTTGATGAGTGCAAAGAATAAAAAGTGCTCTTTTCCCTTGCTGCCTCTGTCAATCAGTGAAAGTGATTAATGCCTGAGGTTCTGAAAACCCTGTTAAATGAAATAGTCCTCTCCAATAAAGATCCATCAATTTATTACAATACTGCTATCATTATGGTGGTACTGCCAATGTCGTTAAGTACCTCACTATCAGTAGTTGAAGAGAATTGAAAATGGTTGCCTGCTGCCTCCAATCTTCAAACAACCTTCATTACATCTTATGTTGAAAAGATTATTACCATATTTTGTTTTTGTTTAAAGTAAATTTTATGCAATAATTTTGATGGATGATTAATAAAGCATTCAGTCTATTTTGTTTAATTCAACAGACTCATGGTAATTATCCCAGATATTTTCAGTGCAGTGAATCCATTATAAGCAAAATTTTTAACAAGCATTTTTGTTAAATTGCACTTTCAAAGAACCATTAAAATATTTAAAGAGTGAGAGATAGAGATAAATTGAAAAGTCTTGAACAGCTGCTGGAGAAACAGATTTCCATTCAAGTCTTTAACTTAACAGAAAGAGAACCACTAACAAGGAATTCCACTATCAAAGCCAAACTACTCTCAAATTGATGCTTTGCTGTAAATGACAAAACCAATGCAATGTTAATTTGATAAGCCTTGAATGGATTGGAATGCATGGCCTATTAAGGTGCTAATTTGTGGATCAAAGGCATTCTCGCACCTGGTAAAGCTGTATTAAATACCAAATGCTTACTTCAACAATGAGTTCTGCCTGGGAATGCACACACTTTTGCTCACCTTGACCTATGCAATTTCAAAAGGTAGTAATTTCATCATGTGAGAAAAATGCAAAATAAATAGAGAAAAAAAACTGCAGGCGTTTTTATATGGTTAAAAAGAGCAAGATAAAATAGTAACACTGCATCACTAGAACTTCAAGGTAATAAATTCTGACACAATTTTTAAAGGTCACTTTTTTCCTATCTCTTTATAAGATTTCACTACCATTTATCATATGGAATAAGGGAAGGAAAATATATCTTTCAGATGTTTGCGAGATAACATCAACATTTTGTATGGTCCAATGCCCTGACCAATGAAGACAAGCCAAACACCTTTTTCACTGCCCTGACCACCAGTGTGACCACTTTCAGGGAACTATGTACCTGTACCCCTGGGACATTCTGTTCTAACACTCTACATGGGCCTACTGTTTACTGCAAAACTCCTGCCCCAATTTAATTTGCCAAAATGCAACACTTTGTACTTGTTCTTGTTAAATTCCACCTACGATGCCATGGTCTATTTTTACTGTTGTGTTCTTCAATAACCTTCTTCACTCAACACTTTATCAGCAGTTTTGATGACATCTGCAAACTTATCAACCAAGCTAACTATATTGTACAACAGATCACAAAGAATAGTAGTTCCAGCTCCAAACCTTGTGACACATCACTGATCACAGGCCTCCAATCTGAAAAATGCCCTCCACTGCCATCCTCTGAGCTCTGACCTATCAACAAACCAAATTTGTATCCAATTGATTAGCTCATCCTCTATTTGCCAGGCATCCCTTTACATAATACTTAATACTGAATACATTTCTTAATTTCATTTCTTTAGAAATAAAACAGCGATTTTTGGCCCATGAATTCGTGCCGCCCATTTTACACCCAATTAGCCTATACCCCTGGTATATTTTGAAAGAGAAAGAAGGAAGCATACATTAGAATTTGAAGCAGGAAACAGAAAGGGCTCATGAGAATTACATGGTAACCAGAAAGGAACTTAAGAAAGGACCTAGGAGAGCTCGAAGGGAGCATGAAAAGGGGCATGGAAATCAGAAGCATGACAAGAATGAAGGTGGGGGTACTAAAGGATAAAGGAGGCAATATGTATCTGGAGGTGGAGGATGTTGGGGAAGTCCTAAATGAATACACTGCTTTAGTCTTTATAAGAGAAAAGGACTTTGATCAGGGTGAGGTCAGAATAGAATAGGCTTGTGTGATGGATGATGTTGAGATTAAGTATAGTGTAGGATCTTCTTAAAAACATTAAGATTTATAAGTCCCCGAGACCGGACACAATATACCCCAGGTGTCTGTGGGAAGGGAAGAAAGAGATAGCTGGGGCATTGGCTAAGGTCTTTGAGTCCTCCTTGACCACAGGGGAGGTACTGGAGAATAGCAAATGTAGTCCCCTTGTTTAAAAAAGGTAATAGGGAGGCTCCTGGAAATTATAGACCATTGAGTGCAAACTAATGGAGAGGATTTTATGGATAGGATCTACAAGCATTTGGAGGTCTACTCATGGCTTTGTGAAGGGAAGGTTGTGCCTCCCGAGCCTAATTGAGTTTTTTGAGGAGGTAACAAAAGAAATTGATGAAGGTAGAGTAGTAGGTGTAGTCTGTATGGATTTTATCAAGATATTTGACAAGGTCCCCCATGAGAGACTCATTCAGAAAGTCATGAAGCATGGGATTCATGGAGCCTTGGCTGTGCGGATAAAAAAAACTGGCTTGCATTTAGAAAGCAGGGAGTAGTAGTGGATGAAAAGTATTCTGCTTGTGAGTTAGTGACTTGTGAATTTCCACAGGGATCTATTCTGGGACTGGTGCTATTTGTGATTTTTATAAATGATCTAGATGTAGAAGAGGAAGGATGGGTCAGTAAGTTTGGAGATGATACAATGGTTGGAGGAGTTGTGGATAGTGCTGAAGGTTGCTATAGGTTATAGAAGGATAGAGACAGGATGCAGGGATGGGCAGAAAAGTGGCAGATGGAATTCAATCCGGATAAGTGTGAGGTGATGCATTTTGGAAGGACAAACCTGAAGGCTGAGTACAGGGTTAATGGTCAAATGCTTAATAGTATGGAAGAACAATGGGACTTTGAGGTACAAATCCATACATCTCTCAAGGTTGCTGTGCAGGTTGATAGGATGGTTAAGAAGGTCTATGGGATGCTGGGCTTCATAAGTTGGGGGATTGAGTTCAAGTGTTGAGAGGTCATGTTGCAACTAGAAATATCTGGTGAGACTACATTTGGAAAATTGTTTTCAGTTCTGGTCACCTCATTAAAGGAATGATGTGGAAGCTAATGGAGAGGGTGCAGAGGAGATTTACCCAGGATGTTGCCTGGACTGGAAAATAAGCCTTATAAGGCAAGGTTCGCAGAACTTGGACTTTTCTCTTTGGAGCACAGCAAGAGGAGAGGAGACTTAATAGAGGTCTACAAGATACTGGGTGGCATAAATAAGGTGGACGGCAGCACCTTCTTCCTCGGACAGGTATAGCAAGGTGAAGGGAGGAAAGTTTAGGGGAGATATCAGGAAGAAGTTTTTTTTTACACAAAGCCTGAAATGTCTTGCAGGGGTGGTGGTGGATGCTGAAACATTAGGAGCATTTAAGAGTCTCTTCGACAGGCACAGGGATGAAAGAAAAATAGAGGGTTATGAGGTAGGAAGGGTTTAGTACTTTTTTTTGGTAGGAATATTCACATCAGCGCAACATCGAGAGCCAAATGCTGTAATGTTCTATGTAATATGAACTGATCATATCTGCATGCACATGGTCCATATCCCTCCATTCCTTGGCTGTTCAAATGCTTTTCTAAATGCCTCTTAAAAATTACAATTGGTTCTGCCTCAATCACCTTCTCTGGCAATGTGTTCCTGGGACCAACCAGTCCCTATTTAAAAAAAGTTGCTTGGAATTTCCTTTAAACTTTCCCCTTCTCACTTAAAAATGCCCTCCAGTATTTGACATTTCAACCCTTGAGAAAAGACCATATATCCCACCCATTCCTCTCCTATTCTTTTTTAAATTCTGACAGGCGACCCTTCACTTTCAACACACTAAAGAAAATAATCTAGGTTTCTCCAACTCTCCAATCTAATGCCCTGGTAAACCTCTTCTGAATCCTATCCAAAGCTTCCACATAATTCCTCTGACCTGGTGACCAGAACTGCCTACAAAATTCTAAATGTGGCCTACCTAAACTTATCTTTAAGATACAGATAAAGTCACGTGATGGAATAGTGGCTGGTTGGGTTGAACCAGCCCTCTCCAGAAAAAAAAAGAAAAAAAGTTTGGAAAAGACAAGGCTCAACGGATACAAAACTCAAGAAATATAAGATAAAGATACAGAGAAGAGCAAGAAGATGGCATCCAAGAAAGAGAAAGTAAGAACAACAGGAAACAAGGAAGAAAAAGCACCAGAGAAGAAAGAAGGCCTTACCTGCATGAAGAGCAGCCAATCTCCGAGGTTAGTGAGGGCCCTGCAAAGTCGTGACCTCCCGACCGGTGGACTCCAAAAATGGCTCTCGGAGCCAAACAAAAGTGTGCAACTGCGCATGCGTGAAGAGACACACATGTGCAATGTGTAAATCAAAGGAAAAAGTGAACACTGGCAGGAGAGGGGCTCAGCCGAGAAGCAGGCAGGTACAACACAAACAGCTGAGGGACGCCAGGCATCATGGAGCTCAGTTGAAGGATAAAAAGAACTGAGAGGAAAGGAGCGAGGAGCTGGATGAAGAAGAATGACAGCAGGGTGACAGACAACAAGAGAATCAACAGTAGAAGGCCAGACAGACATCCCACGAAATGAAGACCAACAGCAAAGGCTCAGCAAGAGGAGGCCAGAAAAAGACATGGAAGTAATTCATCAGGGAAAATAGAAGAGACACAGATACAAAGAAAAGAAGAAGAAGACACAAGCACAAGTACAGACAAAGAAGGAAGAAGAAGACCAAGATGTTAACAGGGAAATAGAAGGTAAAACAGATGGACAGAATATAGATAAAGCCTTTTTTGAAGAACAAATGAGATCATTAAAAGAGTGGTTATCATTAGAATTTAGTGCAATTAAAAGAAAAATGAAAAGAGCAGAAGACAAAATGCAAAGTTTAGAATTGGTCATGACAGAAATAGGGAAAAAAGTAGAAATGTGGAGGAGCGGGAAATGGCTGTAGAATTGGAAGTAAATTATTTAAGAGAAAAATTGGAAGAAAGTGACAGAAAAATTAAAGGGACACAGAGTTGTTATCTCAGAAAATTGATATTTTGGAAAACTATAGTAGGAAAAAACAACATAAAAATAGTAGACCTGAAGGAGGATGAAGAAGGCACAGACATGAAGGAATTAATAAAAGGATAGATTCCAAAGATTTTGGGAAAGACAGAATTACATGCAGAAATGGAAATAGAAAGGGCACACAGAGCACTAGTACCGAAACCGCAGACACATCAAAAACCAAAATCCATCTTAGTAAAATTTTTAAGATATACAAGAGAAAATATATTGGAGTGGGCAAGGAACAAAGTTAGAGAAGATAATAAGCCATTGGAATATAAGGGACAAAATTTTTTTTTTTAACCCAGACATAAGTTTTGAACTCTTAAAGAAGAGGAAGGAATTTAATACAACGAAAATGATTTTATGGAAAAAAGGTTATAAATTTAAGTTAAGACATCCAGCCGTACCTAGGGAGCAAAACAGACTGTTCTCGGATCCGGAAGAAACACAACAATTCGCAGAGCATTTGCAGGACAAGAAGAAAGAAGACTGGCGATAAAGTATACATAAAGATGTAAAAATAATGTATATGTAAAGAACTAAAGATGGGAAAGAGAAGGGAAGGAAGGAAGAAGGGGGGAAAAAGAGAGCTTTGTTATATGTATAAAAAAGTTTTTTTTGGGGGTCTGGGGGGGAGAGAATAACGGTCACTGCGAAATCAGTTGACGCTTGCGAGCAAGATCGCAAACAAAATGGAAAGGGGAGTTGTGGTTGCTCGGCAAGGGATAAGGAGCAACTTAGAGAAGAGGGTGCATTTGGGGTTAAGGTGTTATTGGGTGTGGGAATTGTTGGAGTATTTTATGTTTTAAATGTGTTGTCATATTTTGAGTTTAAAAAGGGAAAACTAAAAGATAAAAAGGGGAAAAAAGGGGATGGAGGTGGTGAGGAGGTGGAAAAGAGGTGTAAACAAGATATAAGATGGCCACGCTGAACTATATAACTATAAACATTAATGGAATACATAACCAAATTAAAAGGAAAAGGCTTCTAAATTTACTGAAAAAAAGAAAAAATAGATATAGCACTTGTGCAGGAAACACACTGAACTGAAGTGGAACACAACAAATTGAAGAGAGACTGGGTAGGACACGTAGCGCCAGCATCATATAATTCAAAAGCTAGAGGTGTAGCTATATTAGTTAACAAAAGTGTACCAATTAAGATAGAGGAGGAAATAATAGATCTAGCAGGGAGGTATGTAATGATAAAGTGTCAGATATACTCAGAATTTTGGAATTTGTTCAATATATATGCACCTAACGAGGAGGATCAAAAGTTTATACAGGATATTTTTTTGAAGATTGCAGACACACAAGGAAATATATTGATAGGAGGGGATTTTAATTTGGATCCATTGTTGGATAAAACTGGAAAAAAGACAAGCAAAAAGAATAAAGTAGCCAAATTTATAGTTAAATCAATGCAGGAAATGAAACTTTATATGGAGGAGACAGCATCTAAAAGAGAAAGAATATTCATATTATTCAAATAGGCATCAAACATACCCAAGGATTGATATGTTTTTGTTGTCAGCCCATATTCAAGGAAGAATTAGGAAAACTGAATATAAAGCTAGATTGCTATCTGATCATTCACCCCTGTTATTAGCAATAGAACTGGAGGACATCCCACCAAAAGCATATAGATGGAGGTTAAACTCCATGCTACTTAAAAGGCAGGAATCTATAGAATTTATAGAAGGCCAAATTAAAACACATTTTGAAATAAATATAGAATCGGTGAAAGATAAATTTATACTATGGAACACAATGAAAGCTTTGATTAGAGGACAGATAATAAGTTACGTAACTACGATTAAAAAAAAGGATTATAATTGGGAAATAGAGCAGCTGGAAAGGGAGATAGCAAGTATAGAAAAGGAACTAGTGAAAAGGGACGATATAAAGAAAAAGAGAATTGGCGGACAAAAAAATAAAATACGAAACATTACAAACGTATAAGGTGGAGAAGAACATAATGAAAACAAAGCAAAAGTATTACTAATTGGGAGAAAAACACATAAAATATTGGCCTGGCAACTTAAAACAGAACAAGCTAAAAGAACTGTATTGGCATCAAGGAAAAAGGACAAACAAATTACATATAACCCAACAGAAATTAATGAAAACTTTAAGGAATTTTATGAACAATTATACCAAACTGAAAATGAGGGGAAAGATGATAAAATAGATGAGTTTTTAGCTAAAAGTGAACTGCCGAAATTGCAAGAAGAGGAACAAAACAAACTGATAAAACCATTTGAAATAGAGGAAGTACAGGATATATTAAAAAAGCTGCCGAACAATAAAACACCAGGAGAGGATGGATTTCCAATAGAATTTTATAAAACATTTGAAGAGTTATTAATTCCTCCTCTCCTGGAAGTAATGAATCAGGTAGAAGAAACACAAAACTTGCTAGACTCATGTAAGACAGCAATAATTACAGCAATACCAAACAAGGGGAAGGATCAATTAACACCAGTATCACATAGACCAATATCTCTACCTAATTCAGATTATAATAGTGAAATTTATAAGAAAAAAGATTGGCTGACTGTGTACCAAAAATAGTTAAACAAGATCAAACTGGATTTATTTAAAAAATACGAACAGCGGATAATGTCTGTAAACTTATTAATCTAATTCATGCAGCTCAAGGAAATAGAAACCAATACTGACTGTTGCCTTAGACACAGAAAAAGCCTTTGACAGGGTAGAGTGGAACTACTTATTTAAGGTATTACAGAAGTTCAATCTGCCAGAAAAATATATTCAGTGGATTAAAGCATTATATAATCGACCATTGGCAAAGGTAGTAGTAAATGGATATGTATCGAACCAATTCAAATTAAGTAGATCAACTAGGCAGGGATGTCCATTATCCCCCTCATTGTACGCCTTAGCAATAGAACCATTGGCAGAGCTGATAAGAATAGAAAACAAAATAAAAGGGATAAAAATAAAGGAGAAGGAGTATAAAATCAGTTTATTTCCAGATGACATCATCGTATACCTAACAGAACCAGAGATTCAATAAAAGAATTACATAAGAAATTGAAGGAATATGGAGAAATATCGGGGTACAAGGTCAACGCAAATAAAAGTGAAGTGATGCCAATGAGTAATGCGGATTACACAGAACTTAAAAAAGAATCACCATTTAAATGGCAAGCACAAGCAATCCGATACCTAGGAGTAAGGTTAGACAATAACTTAAGCCACTTGTACAAACTAAATTATCAGCCACTAATAAAGAAAGTGCAGGAAGACTTAGAACATTGGAAAGAATTACTGCTAACGTTGATAGGGAGGGTGAACTGCATTAAAATAAATGTGTTCCCAAGGATACAATACTTATTTCAAACTTTACCAATTCCCTTAACAGAGAAATTCTTTAATAAACTAAAGAGAATAATAAGTAAATTCTTGTGGAAAGGGGGGAAACCAAGGGTGGCATTAGATAAATTAATAGAGAGGTATAACCAGGGTGGTTTGCAGTTACCAAACTTCAGAAATTATTATAGAGCCGCACAATTAAGGTATTTATCAGATTTTTCTTTTCAATCTTCTTCAGCAAACGAGCCTGCAGCTGACGTGGACTTTTTACCCCCTCCATAAATCTTCGTCCGCGAAGCCAAGCCAAAGAGAGAGAGAGAGAGAAGAGACTAGACGAGAGAAAAACCAGACTGGACTAAGATAGAACTAGATAAAATAGGGGAGAAGGTACATATACTTTATAAGTGGGATGAAAAGCTGCTGCAATATAAAAGCTCACCAGTATTACATCATTTACTTAATATGTGGAAGAAGATCCACATAGAAAGGAAAAAAACGAATTACCAAATAACAAAATTGTTATTGACGCAAAATTCACTAATCCCTTTTACAATAGATAATCTTCCCTTTAGAGAATGGGAGAGAAAAGGAATCAAAAGAATAGAAAATTGTTTTTTGGGAAATAATTTATTAACATTTGAACAGTTGAAGGACAAATATGGAATAACTCACAGTACAGTGTTTGCATACTATCAACTGAAAGCTTATTTAAAGGATAAATTGGGAAACAGATTGAGATTACTAGAAGGAAGCAGCTTTGAACATGTGATTACAGATACAATAATAATTAAAAGATTTATAACAAATATGTACATTAAGCTGCAAGGTAAGGAAAATGGCGTGAAGCAAGGCTGTGTTCTCGCACCAACCCTCTTTTCAATCTTCTTCAGCATGATGCTGAACCAAGCCATGAAAGACCCCAACAATGAAGACGCTGTTTACATCTGGTACCGCACGGATGGCAGTCTCTTCAATCTGAGGCGCCTGCAAGCTCACACCAAGACACAAGAGCAACTTGTCCGTGAACTACTCTTTGCAGACGATGCCGCTTTAGTTGCCCATTCAGAGCCAGCTCTTCAGCGCTTGACGTCCTGCTTTGCGGAAACTGCCAAAATGTTTGGCCTGGAAGTCAGCCTGAAGAAAACTGAGGTCCTCCATCAGCCAGCTCCCCACCATGACTACCAGCCCCCCCACATCTCCATCGGGCACACAAAACTCAAAACGGTCAACCAGTTTACCTATCTCGGCTGCACCATTTCATCAGATGCAAGGATCGACAATGAGATAGACAACAGACTCGCGAAGGCAAATAGCGCCTTTGGAAGACTACACAAAAGAGTCTGGAAAAACAACCAACTGAAAAACCTCACAAAGATAAGCGTATACAGAGCCGTTGTCATACCCACACTCCTGTTCGGCTCCGAATCATGGGTCCTCTACCGGCACCACCTACGGCTCCTAGAACGCTTCCACCAGCGTTGTCTCCGCTCCATCCTCAACATCCATTGGAGCGCTCACACCCCTAACGTCGAGGTACTCGAGATGGCAGAGGTCGACAGCATCGAGTCCACACTGCTGAAGATCCAGCTGCGCTGGATGGGTCACGTCTCCAGAATGGAGGACCATCGCCTTCCCAAGATCGTATTATATGGCGAGCTCTCCACTGGCCACCGTGACAGAGGTGCACCAAAGAAAAGGTACAAGGACTGCCTAAAGAAATCTCTTGGTGCCTGCCACATTGACCACCACCAGTGGGCTGATAACGCCTCAAACCGTGCATCTTGGCGCCTCACAGTTTGGCGGGCAGCAGCCTCCTTTGAAGAAGACCGCAGAGCCCACCACACTGACAAAAGGCAAAGGAGGAAAAACCCAACACCCAACCCCAACCAACCAATTTTCCCCTGCAACCGCTGCAACCGTGTCTGCCTGTCCCGCATCGGACTGGTCAGCCACAAACGAGCCTGCAGCTGACGTGGACTTTTTACCCCCTCCATAAATCTTCGTCCGCGAAGCCAAGCCAAAGAAAGAAGGAAAATGAGGAAATAAGCTATAAACCCAAACAAAAGTGGGAAAAGGATTTATACAAAAAGATAAAGAATGAAGCATGGGAAAAGTTATGTTCTGGAAATAGTTACACATGATACAGTGTAATTGGTTACACAGGTTATATATCACTCCTCAAAAATTAAAAGAATGGGATCCAACATTATCAGATAAATGTTTTTACTGTAAGAAGGAAATGGGAACAACAGTACATGCAATTTGGCCATGTACAAAAGTGAATACGTTTTGGGAAGAACTAAATCAGATAATAAATAAAATCACAAAAAATCCAGATCTTCCTTTTAATTTAAGAAATAAAGAATTAGGCCTCAAATTGGATAAAGCACAAACAAGATTTATTATGATAGCCTTAGCAGTAGCGAAAAAATGTATAATGTCAACTTGGAAAATGGAAGAGAGCCTGAGAATACAGCAATGGTACATGGAAACGAATAAATGTATTCCATTGGAAAAAAATAACATATAATTTAAAAAATAAAGTCACATGGTTCAAACAAATTTGGGAACCATACATGGAACATAACAGAGAGAGCTTGCCTCGGACCTTCATACCCTAAAATGATAAGAAGACAAAACTATTTGATTTAGTGTATAAAAGTAGACGATACATTTTTCTGGTTTGTTTTTCCTTTGTGTGAAGACATTGTTTTATGGTTTTATTGTATTGTATATGTTGAATATTTATTGGTTTTGGAGGGGGTTGGGAAGGGGCGAGGGAGGGAAGGGGGGGGAGAAAAAGGGGGAAATGCCATTGTGTATATTTAACGAGAAAAGTTTGTACATATTTTGGTTGTTATGGTTCACAGAATGAAAAATAAAAAATATAAAAAAAGATACAGATAAGACTTTATGACTATATTATGATTGCAGAAAAAAAAGCCGTAATGTAGATCAGAGCTTCAAAAAGTAGATCAATGACCAAAGAGCAAAAGAACAAATTGGCATGGATATCTTGAACTGACAGGGCCTCGGGTGATATTTCACTTGTGGGATGATCATTCTCATTTGTATGTGATGGTTGTATGCATACCAACTATTCACAAAATTAGAGGTAATTTAGATCCCTATAATCACATTTGTAGTTCATTATTGAAATTTAAACTAAGATGCCATCACAATACTTCTGAAACATGATACAATCATGACAACTTAATCAAACACAAATTAATTATATTGGGCAGAGCTTGAATTTCGTTGCATTCCACCAGAATGGGGGCACAAGAATGAGTATGCTGAACAAACGATTTATTTTCATATCCAGCACAACGTATTGACAAATTTTAGAAATTAAATATGGATTTGTCAAAACACCAACAGGTATAAACACCATCCATAATTTCAGGTTTTGGATATGTCAAATGACAAGGTTAAATTCAGTTGGAAGAAAATGGCATTCATTTTACTTTACTCAAAATAATGTGAATATCTGATACTTTGCTTATTTTGCCAAGGATCTGATGAGTCATTTTTTATTCTTGATTCCTACAACACAACATAAATGCCCTGTGTTCTAACACCTGCTATTTGAAGAACAGACGACTCAGGTTGACTTTTATAGACATGAATGTTATACAATTGATGGCATTCTTACCTCCAACGTTAAGGATTGTGGGTTCAAACCAACTTTTGACTTTTAACGTCAACTCCAGTCTCACTTATCAGTGAAATATTCAGAGCACAATGAGTCAGTATTACTGCAAAGAACTGCAAAGGACAGCCAATATTCTGCTATGCATGTATGTGCACATCAAACTTGAATTTTCCTAAACTGTTATTCTATAGCAGAAAACTGACAGCGCTCTGGAACCATCCTATCAACTCACAGACAAAGTTGGTACTTTCATTGTAAAGTGTGGGCACAAATCAAAATTCAAAGATTGGTCAACATGGAAACTTTGAGGGAACTCTCTTTTGCTTCTCTTTCTCTGAGGCGCTTTTGTCAATTTCTGTCGATGGCGAATCTGTCTTTGGGCAGATGAAAACAAATTTTGTGTAATATTGCCCTGTTTTTATTATATGACAATAAATTGAATCTTGAACACAAGGCAAGATGGGAGACCACTGTGAGCAGTGACAAAGGGGGGGGGGGGGGGGGTGGGGTGAAGCAGTTTAATACAAAAAACACAATGACATGTTTAGAATTCAAAATGTGCAGAGGAATTATAAGATTAAATGGGGAAAAAAACACATTAAGAAAGGGATTTGAATAGTATACTGTAGGTAAAAGAAAGTTAAGCTACAGACGGGCAGAGAAGCATTTCTAGAATGGTTGAGGATCCAAGAAATAAAATATATGTAGATTCTCAGAGCAAGGACACTAGAAAATATTTATAGTGCATAATATGGAGGTCCAGTACAACTCCGAATATCCAAAATCAGATTATCTGAAATCCTCGTTTATCCGAAATATTTTTGGACTCAGAAGTGATGTCTGTTCACCTCCGAAAAATTTTTGATAAATGAGGATATCCAAAACAATCAGAAATCCTCAGTTATCCAAAAAATTTTCAGAGCCGAACTGACCTCACAGATTGAAAAAAAATTCACCCAACATGAAATTAGACGGATGATTGTCCTCATTTCAGGTAACTTCCTCCCCTCTCTCTTTGCATTTCTTCTTTACCTAAACCTAATGATTTTTCTCTTCAACTCTCCCTCTCAAACTGTGTTCCATTGTCTCCCAGCCACGAATGGTTGGAAGAATCCCTTGTCCCAGCATCATCAAAGAGAATGGCATCGCGGGCAGGAGCAAGACAGTTACTTGTGTTTCCCTGGTGCTGGAACTGGCAGAGCTGTTCCAGCTAAATGAAGGATTATGGGTAACAAAGGCAGCCAGTGATCCTGCAATGAGCTGCTGGCGCCACCCTGAGTGGGCCTGGTGAGGTGCTGGAGCGGCAGACACCAAACTTGAACAGCCCCTGCTGGAATGAGCCCATGGGAAGACAGGAGCATGTTGACTCGCCAGTGGAGGGGACATGTTGGGGATCAGCGGCCACGGTGATTGGCAGCGGCTTTGGGGACGTGTCAGTGATGGGCGGCAGCCAGTATATTTCAGTGAGAATTAAACAGCCTTCCTTTGTTGTTTATTATTGTTTAAACATTTATACAAGTGATTTGCTGTTGCTACTGGGCTGTTTTTAAAAAATGACCAGTTATCCGAAAAATTCAGGTCATCTGAAATAGGTCTGATCCTGACCATTTCGAATACTTGGAGTTGTTCAGTACTAAATATGTAATAATCATCTCAGGAGAATCAATCAGAAATTGGTACAGGATAACAGATCAAATGTGTATGGGTCCACCTTGAAAAGATGTATTAAACCAATTTTTTTGAGAAGTTAATTTGGCATGCATCTTTACAGAAACTACATGAGATACAATTTCTCAAACTGGAAGGTTGTGGATTTTCCAATCTAGCACTATGTTTCTGACAGTTTAGTTGGTCAAGTTGGGTGTTTGGAGGTGGGGGAGGGAGGGTTGGTGTATCAATTAAGCTGAAAGCATTAAATGTGCAAAAATAGTAAAAGCAAGACACAAGATGAAAGGACTGCTGGTGCAGGAGAAGTTTGGACAAGTTGTGTGCAGAAGCAAATAATTTTGTTGGTCAAAATAATTTTACCATTTTTACAATAAAAAAATCTTTTTCATTGCAATGATATATTAATTTATAAATTATGTAGCATCCATAATCAAGTTGTGTCCATGATGCTTTATTTGAGGGTTGGGGACAGTGAGGAATTTTTGAAAAAGGTGCATTTTTCTGCATTATGCAGAATGTCACTTCTCATGCCGCACAAAGGCAATGGAACTTGGTGCTTTCTAGAACATCCAATGTACAAGCACTGGAATAAGATTTAGGGGAACCTAATTTTATTGACATGAGCATAATCAGGAGATGAGCCACAGAAGATTATTCAATGGAGAGATGCTGGAGGATGATTGACAAAGGCTGCAAGAAAGGGAACCGGAAAGGACATGGATAGTGAGAGAGCAAGGTAACTCAGAGTTTTTGCTTTTCCGATATTCTTCTGTTGTTTACCCATTGTTTCTCTTATTTTAACTGTTGTTATTCTTGGTTAACATTATAATTATATTTTTTCAAACAAGTCTTATTATCTCATTGCCAACAAGGAATCCAAATTATCTCAATAATCATGTCTCTGTCAATACCCCTTTACTTTTTCAGTTCAGTAGAGAGTGAGAACTGTATCTGTATGTATCTTTGTGCATCAGCATATAGATAGGGGGGGGGGGGGTGAGGGGGTGGGGTCCGTCCCAGGCTTCAGCCTGAGGGGGATGCCAAAGTTGGAAAAAAAATAGGGACCCCAGAAAATAAAGCACAAGGCTAGCGCAGTTTTGATGCACTCTTTGTGAGAAAAAATGTCAGAAAACACCTGTGTTCTTTTTTTTTCATTTTTTTTTTGGGTCAGTATTCTTCCTTTGATTCGATCATTAGGTTTATTACATTTTTCAATTCTCAGACATAATAAAATATTGATTAATCCATTTCAGGGAGCTCGTGCTGTTGTATATTCAAAATGAGCAGACCAAGCAAGCAAAAGGTTCATCAATATTCAGTGGAGTTCTTGAAGTTTGGGTTTATACCTGCTGTACACGATGAATGTGCACCTTTTTGCCTATTATGTCAACAGATTTTGACAAATGAATCAATAAAAGCAGGCTGACTTGAAGCTCATTTGAGGGTAAAGCATCCTAAGTATGTCAATTCAAAATTGGAATATTTTAAAACACTGAAAGAGAAGTTTGAAAATAGATCAAAAATCACTTCATTATTTACTGCACAAATACAGCCCTGAATTGTACCCTTGAAGTTAGCTCTGAAGTTTCTCTGCTGATTGCAAAACATGGGAGAATCATACGATTGGGGAAGAACTGATTAAACCGCAATATCATTGTTTTTCAAAACAGTTCTGCAAAAGGATGACAAAGTGTCTGAGCAATGCCATTGAGTAATAGTACTGTCTGCAACAGATGACATGGGTCAAGATGTTGAAAAACAGCTTATTGAGAAGTTGAAATCATGAAAGTTCCCAATACAAATGGATGAATCTATTGTATGGGACAGTGAGGCTCTGTTATTGGCATACATGAGATATATTGATCAGGAAGAGTTTCAAGAAGAGATGTTGGTTTGTGAATCATTAAAATAACCACCATTGCAGTTGATATCTACAGCAAGCTCAAAAATTATTTGGATGAAAATGAAATACCAAAATGAAACATTGTATCTTGTGCTGCTGATGGTGTACCTGCTATGATGGGTAAAAAAACAAGATGTTTAAATTTAATGAAGGATAAAAATCCAAACATGTTGGCTGTGCATTGTGTTATCCACCAAGAAAATTTAGTTGCCAAGAAAGTTTCCCCTGTTCGACACGAGAAACTGCAATCTGTGATCAAGTGTATCAATGCCATCAAAGTGAATGCCAAATGTGAACATCTGTTTAAGCAGTTTTGTGTCAATAAAAATGAAGAACATGTGAGATTATTGCTTCACTCTGAGGTAAGGTGGTTGGCAAAGGGAAACTGCTTCAAAAGGTTTATGGAAATATTTGATCTCCTTAGCGAGTTTTTGAAGGACAAACCTGAAATGATGCTCTTGTTAACAACAGATGGAAAAGCTTATGTGAGTTACTTCATGGATATTTTTGAGAAACTAAGTACATTGAACAAGCAACTCCAAGTAGCAAATATGATCCTCGTTGATGCAAGAACAAAGATATTTGGATTCATGACTCTTCTAGAATTATGCCAAAGGAATATTTCTTCAGGAAATTTCAGTCAATTCTATTGGTTGAATAAGTGTGAAGTAACTAATGCTGCTACAAATGTCATTGTTGACCATTTGAAAATGTTGGTTACCGACTTCAATGATAAATTTTGTGATTTAAAGGCAATGGATTTTCTCTCTTTGTTAACTTTACCATTGCTGGTGGACTTATCTGAAGTTCCAGTGCAATACCAAGATGAGCTATCTGAGTTGCTACATGATGAATCTGTGAAAACTCTGTTCAAAGTGAAAGGAACCATGATGTGGCTGTCTAACGAGATCAAAAAGAAATACCCAAATTCAACTACTTTAGTATTTTTTAGTAAGGGAACTATTGATACATCTTCCATCATCTTATTTAGTAGATGATTACAAAACATAAAGATTTAAGATTTAGGTTCTTGGGAGTCACTATCTCGAAAGATCTTTCCTGGAACCCACACACCAATGGCATCATGAAGAAAGCCTCTACTTCCTCAGGAGTTTGCGGAGGAGCTAGTGGAGTTGTTCAAGTGAACCGGTACGGACTTGAAGGGCCGACATGGCCTGTTTCCGTGCTGTAAACGGTTATATGGTTATATGGTTAAGATTGAAACTAACAAAATTAGTCCCTTGAATCAAAAAAATCTGAAGCCAGCATCAGAGGCAAGGTTTCCATTGAAGGGATAACAATTGTTGAATCTGTATTTGAGATGGCTGACATATTGAAGTAGTAGTTGAATATGAAATTCAATGGTTGACATATTGAAGTAGTAATTGAATATGTATTCCAGTGTATTCCTGACCTATTCAGCCACATCTAGTATATATTTTAAGCAATCACTTTTAGTGACCCAAGAACAGCTCAAGGTACTGAGCAGGCTGTGGAGAAGCCTTCGACGGATTGGCAGTGAGACTTTGGCGACGTGGCCTTCGGTGGGTCGATGTTGAGGCTTCGGCAGGGCAGCCTTCGATTGGGCAGCGATGAGGCTTCAGCAAGGCGGCATTCGGCGTGTCGCAGTGAGGCTTTGGGAGGAGCGGCCTTCGGCGGGTTGGTGGTGAGGTGAGGCCCAGCTAGAGCAGTGGCATAGAGCCGGACTCTGCGAGGTGAGGTCCAGTGGCAAAGGGAAGTTCAATTTTTTATTCTTGATATTTTAGCAACCAGAATAAGAATTAGTGCCCAGTGTGGGTGTGGAGCTTTGAGGCTTTGGCTCGAGAGATTTCAACAAGCAGAGGCAGAGGACGAGCTTGCTTTCAGTGAGGTAAGGCCAGGTGAGGTAATTTAATCCTTTAATTAAATTAAGAGTAGATAATGGAGACAGCTGAGGCAGTGGATTCTCTGATTGCAGGATGTAGGAAATCTGGGACAGCACAATTGTCCCTGATGACTACACCTGCAAAAGGTGCATCCAGCTGCAGCTCCTGACAAACTGAGTTATAGAACTGGAGCTGGATGAACTCTGGATCATTCAAGAGGCAGAGAGGGTGATAGAGAGGAGTTTCAGGGAGACAGTCACCCCCAAACGTCAGGAGGCAGGTAGCTGGATTAATATCAAGAAAGGGAAGGGGAATAGACAGAAAATAGAGTACCCCCACCCCCCCCCCCCCCCCCCCAACCCAGTGTTGTCATTCCCATAAACAATAAGAATACCGTTTTGGATACTGTTGGTGGGGACGGCCTACCATAGACAAGTCACTTCTCTGGCACTGAGACTGGACCTCCAGCTCTAAAAAGGAAGGAGGGAAAAGAGGAGAGCAGTAGTGATAGGAGATTCGATAGTCAAGGAGACTGATAGGAGGTCCTGTGGGAGAGATCGAGAATCCCAGATGGTCTGTTGCCTCCTTGGTGCCAGGTCTGCGATATCTTGGACCGAGTTCTTGGTATTTTCAGGAGGGAGGGTGAGCAACCAGATATCGTGGTCCATGACGTGAGTAGAAAGGATGAGGCCTTGCAAAAAGATTTTAGGGAGTTAGGTGCAAAGTTGAAGGACAGGAGCTCCAGGATTGTGATCTCAGGAGTGCTACGCATGCCAAGTGTTAGTGAGGCTAGAAATAGGAAGTTAATGCAGCCAAATATGTGGCTAAAGAGATGGTGCAATTGGAAGGGCTTCATGTTTCTGGACAATTGGGTTCTGTTCCAGGGAAGGTGGACCTGTTCCTATGGGACAGTTTGCACCTGAACTGGAGGGGACTAACATCCTTGCGGGTAGGTTTGCTCGTGCTGCTCCGGTGGGTTTAAACAAGATTGGCATGGGGATGGGAACCAGAGTATTAGAGTCGATAGTGAGGTGGAAGAGCATAAAGGACATATGAGGACAACACGTATAGACAGAAATCAAAGGTTTGTATGTGATAGAAATGTTCTCAGGTGTACCTATTTCATTGTATGTAGTATTGTCAGAAAGGCAGAGTTAGTATGTGGGATTATGGTATTATTGCTATGTGAACTTGGTTGCAGGGGGGCAGGACTGGCAGTTTGATGTTCAGGGGTTCTGTTATTTCAGATGTGATAGAGAGGGGGGATGCAAGAGGGAGGAGTGGCATTGCTTAAGCAGGATAGCCCACAGGGCTCATCTACAGAGGCCATATGGGTGAAGCTGAGGAACGGAAAAGGTGTGACCACACTGATTGAGTTGTATTATAGACTACTCAATAGTGAAAATTAGAGGAGCAAATCTGTAGAGCAGTGGTTTTCAACCTTTTTTCTTTCCATACACATATTTAGTAATGCCTATGCAATCGGTACTCTGTGATTAGAAAGGGATTGCTTAAAGAGGTATGTGAGTGGGAAGGGAAAGTTGAGAATCGCTGCACTTGACCCAATTGTTACTGAAATATTTTGTTGGACAAGTATTGTCATTGGCACATTTTCTTTGGAGTTATGAAACCGTGCACAATACAAGTCAATTAGGTACAATTAATAACTGGTTTTCAAACCTTTTTCTTTCCACCCACATACCACCTTATACAATCCCTTACCACAGAGCACTTTTGGTTTAGGGCAGGGATGGCCAAACTTGCTTAACATAAGAGCCACAAACAATAAACTTCTGAAATTTGAGAGTTGCAATCACATGATCGCAACCATGCTGACTGAAACTACCAATGTGACCAATGGCTAGTACAATTCCTGTCTCAGCCACTTTACTGTATATGCTGTTTTATAGGACGACGATGTACAGGACGACCCTGGAATTTCCACCTAAAATGTTGGTTCTGAGTGATACCCTTTCAGAAAGGCACCCCCCAAAAAAGAAATCTGGCACTTACTGCTGACCAGTAGATGCTGTTAAAAGCAAATCACAATATTTTAATAAAAATTATTATTTAAAGGTTTTAATTTTATTTGAATATTGTAAAATAAACCACAATCGGCTCCAGTGACAGGCCATTTAAAGCTGACAGCACTGAGATTGGGCAGATGGATCCCACAGAGGAGCACCGAGACTTCACAAATAACTAATGGGTCATGCACAAGATTAGGTGGAGCCAGCAAGAAGATGCAGCGGAGTTGCAACTTCGTTGTCAAGGTAAGAATTTTAGACTCTTTGTATAGGATGACCTAAAATTTAAGGTGAAAATTTGAAGTTGAGCTGATCGTCCTATATAATAGCATATATGCTACTGTTGTGAGCCACACATTATATGTCAAAGAGCCGCTGTTTGGCCACCCCTGGCATAGGGAATACTTAAAGTGGCCTGTAAGTGGGAAGAAAAAGGTTGAGATCCACTGCTTTAGGGTGAAAGGGGAAAAGTTCAAAGAGAACATTAAGGAGAATTTCTTCACTCAGAGAGTGGTGGGAGTGTGGAACGAGCGGCCATCTGATATGGTAAATACAGCTCACTCTTATGTTTTAAGAATAAATTGGATAGATATATGGATAGGAGTGGTCTGGAGGGTTATGGACTAGGTGCAGGTAAGTGGGACTAGCAGCACAGACAAGAAGGGCTGAACTAACTGTTTTATGTGTTGTAATGTTCTATGGTTTGATGAAACATGGCCATCAGAGAGCAGCAGCAATTATTAAGAATTCACACCACCCAGCACACGCACTGTTCTTGCTGTTACCATCATGAAAGAGGTTGTGGTGCTACAAGACTCACACCACCGGGTTTAGGAACAGCTGTTTTCCCTCCACCATCAGACTCCTCAATAACAAACTAAATTAGGGACTCATTTAAGAATTCTTTGCACTTAATTGACTGTTTGCTCTCTTTCTTTGTTTATATGTGTATCTCGAGTACTGTGGTAATTCTGCTTGGCCTGCAGGAAAAAGAATCACAGGGTTGTATTCTGACAATAAATCTGAAATATCATGAGAAATTTCATGCTGCATTGTTTAAATCAATACAACTTGCATTTTTTTAAAAACACATTTTAACATTTTTAACAAAGAGAATTCCACACATGGCGAACTTAGAAGTAAATGAGCAGCAAACATTTGAGATTTCGTGAAGTTTTTGGTGCTTAATTTTGTTTGTCTATAAACATAAAATAGTCAATAAAAATGTTCTATAAAACTGGTGAGATCACTCTTGGAATATTGTGTCCAGTTATGGTCACGTCATTAGAGGAAGGATATGGAAGCTTTGGAGAGGGTGCAGAGAAGATTCACTAGGATGTTACCAGGATTGAAGAACAAGGTTAAGAGAGCTTGGGTTTTTCTCTTTGGAGCGAAGGATGAGATGTGACTTAATAGAGATCTACAAGATCATGAGACCTTTGTCACAGGGAACAATAGCAAATACCACAGGACATGTGTTTAAAATGAAGAAAGTTCAAGGGAGACATCAGGGGTAGTTTTTCTCTCCCCACCCAAAGTAGTGGGTGCCTAGAATGCATTGCCAGGGATGCTGGTGGAGGCTGGTATAAAAGGGACATTTAAAAGACTCAAGCACATGGATGCAAGAAAAATAGAGTTATGGGTGTGAGGAAGGGAAGGTTTAAATTGAGAATGTTTATGGAGGTTGACATAACATCGTGGACCAAAAGGCCTGTACTGTGCAATTTTCTACATTCTTAATTTATAGTCCTTGGTAACAGATGATATTCTATTTTAGGCAACTGGTAACAATATAAAGCATTATTATGCCAGTTAATTCTGTAATGCAAACATGAGAAGTATTTTTTTATAACCACTGTAAATTTTTCACTTATTTTATGTATGACCCTGCAAACTATTTGAATAAGATTGGTAATTAAGTGTCTAGCAGTTGTTTGTGATGCAGATCTATGCTTACAAATGGACTTGAAATTCTTGAACAAAGTTATAAGTTTGTCTGTTTATCAACATTGCTGATGTGTATGTCCCCACCAAATCATTTAGGGTTTTCCCCTATGAAGTCCTGGATGGACAATGAAATCCAGAAATTGCAGAGAACCAGATCACGGGCAGTTAAATCCAGAGATCCAGATCAGAAGGAGCAGTTATGACAGTCAGAAAGCCATCGCCTGCACAAAATGGAGTTTCCGGATGAAAATGGAAACAACAAAGGATATCCGATAGCTGTGGCAGGGTCTAAATAATATAACCTGCTACAAACCCAAATCCGGTACAGTAAGAGATGACAAAATTTCTCTCCCAGTTGAAGTCAATGCCATCTATGCCCAATTTGACCACAAGAGCATGGAAGAACCACCACTGTGCACCACCATGTTCCTTGATGATCCTCTCCTCTCCGTAACCCAGGATGACGTGTGGACTGTCTTTTGGAGAGTGAATCCGAGGAGAGCATGCAGTCCAGATGGAGTACCCAACTGAGTATTAAAAATCTGTGCTGACCAACTTGCCAATGTATTCACAGATATCTTCAACATCTCACTCCAGCAGGGTGTGGTACCCTGCAGGTAATTTGCCTAAATGGCTATTGACCAGTGGCACTCTCATCAACAGTGAAGTGTTTTGAAAGGCTGGTGTTGAACCATATCAGTTCCTATCTGAGTGGCAACGTGGATCTGTTCCAATTCGCCTATCATAACAACAGGCCTATGGCATATGTCATCTCACTGGCTCTGCACAAAGCCCTGGAACACCTGGATAGCAAAAATGCATATATCAGGAAGCTCTTTCTTGACTACAGTTCAGCATTTAACACCATCATCCCCTCAAAGTTGATCAGCAAACTCCAAGACTTGTGACTCAACACCCCACTGGATCCTGGATTTCCTCACCTCCAGACCACAATCATTGAAGAATGGTAAGAACATCTTCTCCAGAATCTCCAACAGTACTGGAGCAGTGTTCTAAGTCCCTTGCTCCACTCACTTTACACCTATGATTGTATGGTTTGATACAATAGCAACACCATCTACAAGTTCGCTGATGATATCACAGTAGTGAGTTGCATAAAAAGGGGTGATGAATCAATATACAGGAGGGAGATTGAAAAACTTAGCTGAATGGTGTACCAACATCAACCTCGCACTCAAAATCATCAAAACCAAGGAACTGATTGTTGACTTCAGGAAGGGAAACTAGACATGTTCAATTCAGTAATCATTGGGGGATTCAAGGTGGAGATGGTGAGCAAATTTAAGTTCTTGGCAGTCACTGTCTTGGATGATCTTTCGTGGACCCAACACACCAATGGCATCATGAAGAAAGCAGGTCAACACCTCTATTTTCTCAGGAGTTTGCGGAGATTTGGCATGACACCAGAAACCCTGGAAAATTTCTATAGATGTGTGGTGGAAAGTGTGCTGACCAGTTGCATCATGGTCTGGTATGGGGAACCAATATCCCTGAGCAAAAGGCCCTGCAAAACATAGTGGACACAGCTCAGAACATGATGGGTAAAACCTTCCCCATCATCGAGTACATCCACAGAGAATGCAGCCATAGGAGAGCAGCAGTAGCAATCATCAATAATCCACTCCACCCAGCACACGCTTGGTTCTCGCTGCTGCCATCAGGAAAGAGGTATAGGTAACACAAGAGTCGTACTACCAGGTTCAGGAACAGCTGCTACCCCTCCACTATCAGAATCCAACACAAACTCAATCAGGGACATTTTTTTCCTCTGCAATGCACAGTCAGTTAGCTTACATATCTTTATTTGTTTACATGTGTAGGTTGAGTCAGTTTATTGTTTTGCACTGCTAAAAAGTAGTAATTCTGCCTCGATCACAGGACAAAGAATCTCAGAGTTGTGTGATGTCATGTATGTACTCTGAGAGTAAATCTGAATCAGAAAAGATCAAATGTTACAAAAAATTTAAATATTTGAGTCACAAAAGAAAAACAATGTGACCAAAAAAAGGATCAAAATTTACTACTTTTAAAGACCAACCTAGAAGATAAATAAAGATGTGAAGTAATTTAGAGAGAATTTCAGAGTTTCGCATTTTAGCAGTTGAACACATGGCCCCCAATGCCCATTTAACTTCAGGGTTCACAGAAGGTCCACTATTGGAAGAAGAGTAAATGTCTTTGAGGGTTTCATGGCAAAGGTAATTTGCAGAGATGGAAGGTTGAGGATCTGAATTTGATAAAACTATGGGAATTCTTAACGAAGCAATGGAGATGTAAATTAGGATATAGGCAGCAGAGTTCTTGGAAACCCAGTTTCATGCAGAATGAAGGCAGCCATCCAAAAAAGCCTTTGGTGTGACCAATTACACTGAACCCCAAGGCATGAAAGATTGATTCAGCAATTGAGCTAAGATAGCAAAGTCAAACAGCATTATGGGCATAAACATAGGCAGCCTTAGTGATAACACAGATGTGTGGAATGAAGCTCAAATGTCACAGGCTGGTTCAACCGCCATGCAGAGGGATAGAATTTCTAGCAAGTGAATTGAATTTGTGACAGGGTCTCAAAGGAATACCATCAGTCTTTCTAATATTGACATGGAGGGCATTTTTGCTGAGGATGGGCAAGGAATAAAGGTAAAGAAGCTTCATTACAACTGTTGGTGTGACTGCAATAGAGTACAATTAATAGTTTTATCTACAAATTTAAGAAAGGATAAATTTGCAATTGAAGCCATCCAAAGAGATGGTAAAGTGTTTATTGTAATAAACACTGTACAATGCACATATGCACTAAAATATTTACTTGCTGCGGCTCAAAGTCAAAGTTCAGATTTCTTATCAGAGTGCTTACGTGACATCACAAACAACCCTGAAATTTTTTTCCCCTGTGGGCCAGCAGAATTTCTACTTATTAGTAACACAAAAACTGTACTCAAGTTTACAAAAGAAAGAAATGTAAACTGACTGTTTTATAGAAAAAAAATTCAATAATAAATAATGTGCAAAGCTCTTAAAGGAGTTTCTGATTGAGTTTGTTGTTTAGGAGTCTGATGGTGGAGGGGTAGCAACTGTTCCTGAACCTGGTGCTACGAGTCTTATCACACCTATACCTCTTTCCTGATGTTTGCCAAGGTTTTCATTGTCAGACAAAACCTCCGTCAACTCTTGAGAAAGTAGGTTTCAGATTTATTGTCAGAGTACGTACATGAAGTCATATACCCCAAGATTCTTTTTTCTGTGGGCAAAGCAGAATTACCACAGTGCAATAAAAAACTGAACACAGCATTTATAGTACAGATAAACAAATAAAGAATTGTATACAGATAATGAATGTAAAGAAACTAACTGCAATACAGAAAGAATTTTTTTTTAAAAAATCAATAAAGTGCACAAATAAGAGTCCTTAAATGAGTCCTTGATTGAGTTTGTTGTTGAGGAGTCTGATGGTGGAGGAGTAGCAGCTATTCCTGAACCTGATGGTGCAAGTCTTGTGGTACCTATACCCCTTTCCTGATGGCAACAGCAAGAACACAGCTGGATGGTGGGTGTGGGTCTTTGATAATTGTGGCTGCCCTCCAATGGGAGCATTCCCTGTAGATGTAGCTAATGGGTAGGGTTCTGCTGCGCCCACTACTTTTGGAGGGCTTTATGCTCAGCCCCATACCAGACCATAATGCAACCGAACAACACACTTTCCACCATACATCTATAGAAATTTTTCAGGGTTTCTGGTGTCATACCAAACCTCTGTAAATTCCTAAGTTTAAGTAGAGGCATTAACATACTTTCTTCACGATGTCATTGGTGTGTTGGGTCCAGGAAAGATCTTCTGAGATGGTGACTTCTAGGACCCTAAATTTGCTCACCTTCTCCACCTCTGATATCTCAATGATCACTGGAACCCAAACAAAATGGTGGGGGGGGGGGGATGGGCAGGGGTGGAGCACAGTCCCATAGGCAGGAGGTGATAGGTGGACAAGAGAGAGAGAGGACACACAGGCAAACAAGGGGAGGGAGGATAGCTCTGTGAATGGAAAGGGAATGGTGTGGAGAAGACAAGAGTGATGGTGGAGTACAGGGAATAGGCTAGCTTCTGCCGATAAGGGATATGCAAGATGGGATTAAAATTTTGTTGGTCAGATTTCTGTATATCATTATAAAAGCCACCATAAACAAGGGGATGTTGGAAGATACAATAAAAATCGTGTTTTTTTTTTAACCTATCCATGCAACAAGGTAAAGAACTAACAGTCATGTAAACACTGATGTTGAACTTAATGTTACACCTTAATGCTAACTAGGAGGCACTCAGTTCAAATCTGGATGCTGGTACATTCCAATGATGTGCATGAGCAGTAATAGACCTCACTGTCTGGCATGAACCTCAACAAGCCAGATAACTTACAAATTTGTATTCCAGTTCAATGCATCATCAAACTCGTAGGCCTTGGGTTCACTTAATTTGTCACTACAATGGATTATGTCAGATGAGCTGAATCAAATATTTGCATCCTTATGATTCGAGAAATAAGGATAAATGCTGACTTCTGAACCATGTAAAATGCCCTTGCCCTGTGGCTACATGAAATGTATTTTGTTGAAAATTAAATATGTCAGCTTTTCCAGAGCTGTCAATCAACAAAATTGCAAAAGGAGTTTATCAAATACGTGGAACACAGAAACCACTAGTTTTCCAAAAATAGATATTATTCACAATAATTTATTAACAAAAGAAAAACTGTTCAAGGTTTCTTCCTACCCCTTAGTTTTGTATCCTTATATTTCTATCACTGTACACTGATATTTGCACCATTGCCATCGCTGTGGCATCTTGTCATTGGTCTTCATCTGTTGTTTGAGGGGCTTACCCGCCTCAGCAGCTCAAAACCCAGTAACAAAAGGAATCGGTCCTTCCCCACGGTGCCCTCCCGTTGAATGTGCCAAGCCTCAGTGTGACCCTCAGCACATACTCCTGCAACCTGGAATACACCAGTTGGCAGCATTCACACACAGACATCTCCACGCGCTGAAAGACCAACTGGTTTTGGCAGAGCAAAGTGCACCTTTCACTAAGTTGATGATCTAACAGCAGCTCTGGATGTTTGAGTGTATGGCTTTCTGGGAACAACCCATAAATCAGAGAGTCCTCTGTCACACTGCTCTTGAGAATGAACCATGACAAGGACCCTTGCATCCATCTCCACAAACTCTTAGCAAATCTGCATTCTGAAAGGTGTCCGATTGTCTCCACTCCTCCACTGACATCTTGGGTACATGCATTATGGATGATGTTCTAGTTGTATAGGAAGGATCTGACTGGGAGGGCTCTTCTCTCCACCACCCAGGCCATATCCTGGTGCTTGTTTGTGAGCATTAGTGATGAGGCATTCTGCCAGTTGACCTGACTGTCCGCTCATTGAGTCCTCATCTCTCAGGGTCTGCAGGATGTTCCATGCTGACGACTGCCTAATGGCAGTGCTTGCCTGAAAAAACTTTTCCCCGTAAAGGATAGGTGGTATAGCAAAGTGCAGCTGACTAGGAAACTGCATGGCAGCGGGGCCAAGCACATCCTTTGCAACACATAGTGGAAAGGAACTTCAGCTCAGAGCAACACCTGGTGCCCTCATACTTTGGTTCCACACACAGCCTGATGCAACCACAGACTCATTGTCTGGCAACTTGTGTCTCGATTTGAATACTGCTCGGGAGACCAAAAGGGTGGAGGTATGGGGGATAAGTCACACCAGCACTGTGTACAGCAGTACTGAGAGCACCTCGCACATGAGGACCAGGTTCTTCCTTGTTATTGAGAGGGAGCACCATGGCCACAGATCAAATTTCTTGAGGTCCTGAGATACGCTCCAACCAGTTCTTATTGCACACATTGGCCCTTCCATATCAGATCCCCATCAGCTCCAGGTTGTCAGATCTGACTGAAGGGGATGGTGGAGGGGCCAGACCAGTCACCGAAGATCACCGCCTTGCTCTTCTTTCAGTTTACCCTGGCTCCCTTTGCAAACTCCTTTAAAGCCCTCCTCTGCCCTGATAGACTCAGCCAAGGGCTCTATGCATCACACAAATAAGACTGGAAAGTGCAGGCAACCCTGTCTGACTCCAGACTTCATGGGGAAGCTATCTGTTTCCCACCCATTGCTATGGACTGCACTACAGATATCTGTGCAGAGTAATTCAATTTCAGATACTCTCCCCAAAGCCCATTTTGGAGAGCACATCCATCAGGTATGTTTGTGATATCCATTTGAAAGCTTTCTCCCAGTCTAAGATGACCAGGAAGTAGTCCACCCTTGTCCTGCACACAGGCTGCGGCAGTGCCGAGAAGGTTTAATCTGGGTGGATTACCTGTTCCAGAGCAGTCAATTGGCAATAGCTTTGGACAGGATTTTGTAGTCAACTTTTAACAACTTAATGGGTCTCCAATTCCTGGTATCATCCTTCCCTTCTATTTGAAGAGGAGGATGATGACGCCCTTCCTCATGGAATCTGACATGCTGCCTGCCAGGTGCATAGCGTTGTATACTTAGAGCAGGTCTGGGCCCACAAAGCATGAGCAACTCAGCCAGTAAGCAGTCACTTCCAAGGGACCCAATGGAACAGAGGGTGCCCATCAGTTCCCCCAGGGTAATTGGCTGCTCTAGACTCTCCTGCCTGCTGTCCCCTCGGACCTCAATGATAGAGGAGAGGATGTTTTGGGAAGCCATTTTGTCCGTAACCTTAGCGTCGTACAGTTCAGCGTAAAAGAATCTGCTAATTCTTTGTACACCTTCCTGTGAGGATGTGACTGAGCTGACCTCTTCCTTAAGGCTGTGGGTCACAGAACTCCCTCTGTGAATTTTTGTGAAGAAATATGAATACGTCATGTCCTGGTCCACTGTGCGGAATCTTGATCGCAAGATGATCTTGGAGAACTCTGGGATAAATCCATCTCTTCACCTCTCAGAATTCCTCTCTCACATCCACCCCTATCCAATGCAGAAGGAGTTGCTGCAGGTGTTCTGGAGTTGGCTCAGTTATTTCTGCCTCTGTCTTGCTCTCTGAACACCTGTGAGGATAAAGAACCTCGATGTTCTCCTTGGTCACTTCCCACCAGTTCTCTGGGAAGTTAAAGAGGGTTTCATGGTTCTCCAACCAGTGTGGTCCTTCTTTTGCTCCTCTATGTTCTCTATGGTCAGCAAATTCATGCTCATCTTCCACATTCCCCTGCCTGCCTTATGTTCCTCCTGCAGGTGACAGGAGGCACAAAGAAGACAATGATCAAAGAAGAACACCAGCGTGACATCAGTAGTTCTGACTGTGACAGCCTTTTACATGGACAGTAAGTCTATCACAGACCGGATTGAGTCATCCATTCATAACCAGGTAAGCTGCAGCTGTGCTCCACTGCAGGGTTGCTGAAGGCATTGCACAGTTGTGTGTCCTTTACCATCTCCATCAGCAGTTTGGAGGAGCTGTCTAGGCTGCTGTCAGCACCACCATATCTTCAAGCTGCATTGCTGGAAGACTGCCAGCCTCCCACTCCACACAGGCGAGGTGTACATATTGATCAGCCAGAGTGGAGTGTCACAGTATGTTAGATCCACCACAAGGAAAACCCTCCCCCCCACCAACTACCTCTTTAGCCTCAGTGATTATGAAGATGCCTCCCTGCAGAAAGATACCCAGACCAGATGCGAGACAATCAATTCCGCTTACCATACAAACCATGGGGCCACCATCAAGACCATCTTTCACTGATCCTCAGATGTCGCAGCCCACACTCCTGTATGAAAGACACATCTGTAAGGTATTAACACGCCAAGTAGTGTGTTTGACACTGCATATTGAGGGTTGCTATTTTAATTTCTATTGTTACTTATTGGAGTCTCCAGTTCGCAATCCTTACATTCAACCTGAGCCCACATGCTCACCGTTTTGGTGAACTGCAGCACTGATTTGGGCAGCTCGGTTGGCGTAGCGATTAGCGCAATGCCTTTACAGTGTCAGCAATCGGAACTTGTGTTCAAATCCAGCGCTGTCTGTAAGAAGTTTGTATGTTCTCCCTTGGGGCTCCGGTTTCCTACCAGCATTTGAAATCTTCCAGGGATTGTAGGTTAATTGGAGCGCATGGACTCATGGGCTGAAATGACCTGTTACTGTGCAGTATCTAAATCTAAATTCTAAAGATTTCAGGCTCAGGAAGAGGGTTGATCTTCTGAGAGTATGATCTCCTTGGACAATGGTGGTGATGTTGCTGGGGGGAGATCCAGCTGAGTTCCTGCTCCTCCATCTCCTGACAGGCTTCTCCCAGACCTGGGGTCAATCAGAACTTGGGCAACACCTCTATACCTCTATACTCCGGTCTCCTGGAGCTGGAATTTGCTGGGTGCTGAACACCCTACAGTCAGGCTTACTCATAATTATTGTCCTCCTTTCTTTCCCCTCCATCTTGGTGCTTTCTCTGGCAATCACACTGGCTTCATCGTCAAATGACAAAAGGTTGATCTTTTTCTTCCCACTGCTTTCAGCGTCGGTGGCCAGTTTCTTCATGGGTTTTTTTCGGTTTTCTTTCTTTTCCTCACTGTCTGCTGCTTTTCCTCCGCATCTCCCTGCATCAGGAGGGGCCTCCAGCCTCGTGGCTGGGGTTTGATTGTTGGAGGTGGATATATTTGGGGTTTCCTCACTCCTCCTGGTCTTGGTCTCAACCAGGGTCTTTGTTGCAGTCGAGGGGTGGTGATTTTTAAAAAACAAAATATATACTCGATTCACAATACAAACAAGAAAATTTTTCAAATTCTTTTTACATCCAATAATGTCAATCATATCTGTACATTACTCCATTACCATCACTGTGGGACCTTGTCGCTTCTCCCCACTTTATTGGTTGAGGGACTTCCCCTCAGTCTCACCTCCACTATGCCCAGTGATGGAAGGACTCAAGACTGTTGCCTTTCCCCATAGCCCCATCGCGTTAGCTGCACCAAGCCTCAGTGAATCCTTCAGCACATACTCCTGTAGCCTGGAATGCGCCAGTCGGCACCATCCCTGGACCGACATCTCAGTATGCTGAAAGACCAACAAGTTGCAGGCAGACCAAATTGCATCTTTCACCAATTGGATGGTCTTCCAACATTTCTGGATGTCTGACTCTGAGTATGTCCCTGGGAACAGCCCGTAGATCACTCTGTCACACTGCCGCTGCGGTAATAAGGACCCTTGCATCCTTCTCCACATACTCTTTGCGAATCTGCATTCAGCAAAGTGATGGGCGACAGTCTCCACCCCATGCGTGGATCCACAACATGTGTGGATAGTGATGTTCCATTTCTACAAGAAGGGGATCTGACCTGGAGGGCTTCTCTCACTGCCCCCAGGCAAGTCCTGGTGCTTGTTTGTGAGCCCTAGAGATGTGGCATTTCACCAGATGACCTGGAGAGTCTGCTCAGGGAACCATCCCACCAGGTCCAAGAAGCCCTCGTCTCTCAGTTTCTGCAAGACATTCCATACCTGATGGCCTTGTGTCGAAGGTGTTGCTCTAGAAAAACTTCTCCACGAGGATGGATGGTGTGGCAAAGTCCCCTAATGTAACCACAGATGAAGGTGGTCATCAGGATGAGGGCCACATTGGGTCAGCCCTTGCCCCCATTGTCTGGTGACTTGTACATGGTGCCCCTTCGGACCCTATCCATTTTGGACTACCATATGTGGTAATTGCAGCAATCAGCTACCAGCTTTTTTCATTACTTTTGAATCCTATTGCACACCCATTTAGAACTTGGGAGAAGCTAACCACAGTACTATTGTGGAAGCTTCTGATCCACTCCAAAATCTTATGACTATGTTTCAACATTTATTTTTATTGATTCATTTGGATGATGTGTGCTACATTAGCACTTTATGTCCATTCTTGATTGTTCCCTGAACTGACTGCTTGTTAGGCCATTTCTGAGAGTGGCCACTCTGTCTGGAGAATAAAGATAGACATTAGTAAATACAATAACCTTGCACACCAATTACTGATCCTGACTTTTTCATTCCAAATCTATTTAATTACTTTCCTGGTCCCTTAGACGAATCTGAATCAGGGTCCACACAACGAAAGTTGAATTCTAGACCCATATTAACTATTATGTTACTGTAACCCAAAGTCCCATTTTGATTATTAATGACACACACATAAATAACACACAGGTCAAATTACTTTGGTGTCATACATGGCCGGCATTGGAATAACAGGGCTATTTAGAGTAGTTGCAACATAAGTGCGAACAACAAAGGCAGGAACAATTGCAATGTTCAGACAGGTACACTTATAGGAAAGGGTCAGAGATACCGTTCAAACACAGGAAAATGGAACTTATGTAGTCAAGTTGGGCCAAGGGGCCGGTTTCCATCCTACAAAACTACTAAACCTGCTCTTCAATCTCTAGCTGAAACTTCAAGATCCTGTTGTTGATGCTTGGTTTCAAATGAAACATTCTATCAATTGTGCTTGACAATCATACCATGGCACTGTGCAAAGAACAAGCCCTTCTCATTTCTGACTGATGAGCTCATTAAATTTAAACATCTTGGATCTAAATGAAAAATATTTCCTTTGGAGAAAACAAAATAGTTTGCTTTATTTGGGGGAAGGGGGTGGGGGAAAATCAAGTTTCCTGAACTAGTCAATTGGTAAAGGCAGTGCATTACTTAGGCACAAGGAGGAAAATACTCCAAGCTTGATTCCTGGTCTCCATTTAATTAGTTAATGTCATGAGAGCTTTACAATTGTTCAGTAAATTAGGCCATGAAGAAAACACCCTTCTTCCCTTGCTGCTCCCTTCAGCTTCAGCCTTAAACTTTAAGGCTATCAAAAAAAATTGGCACTAAAATCCATAATTATAGAATATTGAACCCCAAAACTGCCAAGTGATACAAGGATATGATTGACTTAATTACAGTCCCCATCTCTGGAAAGTCAGCCAACAGCACTCAAATTGCAAACCAAAATCAAATATGTATATTTAGAAACTGCCAACAGGCTTACTACCGTTCATAAAAATGAATTTTCATTGTCCAAGTGTGAACACCTTCCCCATTTAAAATGTTCTGCTGAAAGGAATGGATTGAATAATTGAAAGCAGTTGAAAGCTTAGGACCTAATCATCTTAAATGTCTAGCACATTTTGACAGTCCCACAACAAATCACAGCCAATTTTGGTCAGGAAGCAAAATGACAACTTTTCAAGGCAAAGCTTTCTAGCTATTTTCAAATAATCATCAAATGTTTCTTGAAGCATATTTATTCTCCAAAGATTCAGCAAGAAATATCTTGCACAAATAGGTATTGTTGGATACACTGACATTACTAAGATAATAAAATGCAATCTACAGCTCAAATAATTCTACCCAGGGATTAACATTTCAGAGGTTCAGACAGAGATTATGTGTGGGGATCTTGAATTTCATCATCTGCCTGTGGCACAATAGCTTATTCTTGTTTCTTTTCCCGTTTATTCTTTGAAGGGTCAAAAAAGCTTGGCCTCCCTGCTGCATTCATTTAATCTTGCACTGAGTTTCAACCCAACAGCCCAGATAACTTGCTTATTTTGGTTTTCCAGTCACTTGATTTTGAATCCGGTAACATCTAAATTAATTAAATGCTGCCCCCTCGTGACCAACAGTTAAAATTAATTTAAAGGTTAATTTAATTTAAATAATAATTTAAAGGTGGTCAATGAAGCAAACTTTGAAAATGTTAGTTGGGTGGAGAGTTCAAATTAGGCAACAAAATTAAGCACTAAAAGTTTACCACTCAATTAGGACTATGTAATTTCATTCCCTCCTCTGAAATGGTGAATTAACTTGGTAACAGACTCCATCAATTCTCATTTTCTCTTGCTCTATGCCAGATTTTTCTTCCCAATTTGTAATCTTTAATGCAAAGATTTGTGAGGCAGCAGGTCTCTCAGCAGGCACTTTACACAATCCTACAGGATGAAAAAATTAAAGTCTGGGAAATAAAATGGAAATGGTGAAAATCAAGTCAGAAATCGGTGGAGCGACAAATAGAACTGATGTTTGAGGTGATGTCTTTTCATCAAACGAAGAGAGAATTCACCATAATATATTGTGTTATAAAACTAGAACCCACAGAGAGATAGCACTACGACGATATGTTTTATTAATGGATTTTCAGTGAATGATAATATTCAATTGTGTTAATGTTTTCAGGCCCTCTTATTTCTACTCAGATAAACAAATTCTCCAAACTGAACAAAAGAATCTTGTGAACAGTATATAATAGAATGTCTACAGCAATAATTTATGCAAGGCCAATTTACAACACAAAAACCAAGTGGCAGGGCATGTTCTGATAAGGATATTGTGATTATTGATATGGGATATGGATAGGTTGAGTGAGCAGGTTGAAACTTGCGGAACGGAGTTTAATGTTCGAATTCATGGATTTTGGTAAGAGAAATCAAAAGCCAATTATCTCAATGGAAAGGGATTGCAAATGAGTTTAAAAAATTGAGGTGTTCATGTGCATGAATCACAAAAAAAGTTAGTAGGCAGATGCAGCAAGTTAATGGCAAATAGCATACTGTCCTAGATTCCAAAAGGGCTGAACTTTAGAAATAAGGAAAGTTTTGTTGCAATGTTGCAGGCTATTGTGCAGCTGCACCTGGTGTACAACACACAGCTTAGGATACTTAAGAAAAAAATAGCATTGGACACAGGCTATTCATTAGGCTTATTGATGGGAGGAGAGAGTTTCTCCATCATGTTGAATTTTTATTTTTTTCCTACCTGTTTTTAAAGAAGGAAGGTTGATCTTCCTGAAATAAGCTTCTAAAAGGGGTATAGGATAGATATCAAAATGCTTTTACTAGGTAAAGGTTCCAGTATTGTCACGTAATACTACATTTAGAATGCAACATAAATAAAATTCTTTAACTTTTGTCTACCATAAGGCAGAGAGTTGCCCCAGCGCCCCTCACAGAAACCAGGTGCTCGCTTAGCTTCTGAGATCAAACAACCTCAGGCATTTTCAGGCTATTAGGTGCTGTTCCTAAAACCAAGTTCATTGAAATTTCTTCTTGCAAAGGCAGTAAATGGGTGGAATTCTTTACTGAAGACTATTTTAAAAGTTAGCTCATCATAAAGTGAAAGAAATGTTTTGAAGTTTCAGGAACCTGGCACACAGGAAGACTTGAGGCTTGGGCTGATAAGCTATGATCATATCAAATGGCAGATCAGGCTTGAGGGGCATGGTAGCTTACTCCAGTTCCTATTATATCTGAGATGTCCTTCTTCAGAATATATGGCTTCCCCTCCACTGTCTTTAACAGGCCCCTCACCCGCATCTTCTATTTCTCGCACATCTGCCCTGGCCCCTTCCAACCACTGGCCCCTTCCAACCACTCTCCCCCTCCACCGATGCAACAATGACAGGATTCCCTTTGTACTCACCTACCATCCAACCTGCCTCCGTTTCCAACATATTGGTCACATCCTCAATTTCTGCCACCTACAATGGAATTCAATCATCGAACAAATCTTCCCCTTCCCATCAGTACTGGTCCTTCTGGGTCTCCCCCATCCATTCCTCCATTCCCACTAATAGCTCCCTCAGTATCTATCCCTGTGAATACAAGGAGTGCTATACTTATGATTCCACCTCTTCCCTCATCATTATTCTGCGCCTCAAAGAATTCTTTCAGGTGAAGCAAAAGTTCACTTGTGAATTTATACCAGTCATTTACTGCATATGGTACTCCCGATATGGCCTTTTCTACATCAGAGAGACTGGATAAAGACTGAGAGATTGTTTTGTTGATCACCTTCGCTCTGTCTGCAAGGACCTCCCAGTGGCCAACCATTTTAACTCCACACACCATTGCCACAGCAACGTGTCAGTCCATGGCTTCGTACTACAAATCTGAGGCTACTCGCAAATGGGAGGAACACCACCTTGATTTCCATCTTGGAAGTCTCTAACCAGTCAGCATCAACACCAACTTATCTAATTTCTGTTAACTCCCCCTAAGTGTCTTTCTTTCCCTATACTTTGTCTCCTTTCCTCCAACTCCCCACTCCCTTCCCTTCCTTATCCAATGAGAAAACTATTTTCTGTCCTCTCCCCCATCACTTCGCAGCTATTTTTACCCTTCCAACCATTACCTCTAACTTGTTATCCTATGCCCTTCCTCCCTCCCTCCCTCCATTTCCCCCACATTTTTATTCTGGCAACTGTCTGTTTTTTTTCTTATTCTTGATGAAGAGCATAAGCAGACTTTATTGTTCAACTTTATTCCTGTTGATATTTTGTTGTGCTCTCTTGTTCTAGATCAGGAAAAATTTATGTGAAAACCTAGAAAGTAGGAAAGTTCAGTGACCATTTATGTGAATTGTTTGTTCCTCTCTATACAGATGTTACATAAACTGATGATCATCTTCAACATCTCATTTTTATTTCAGATTTGCAGAATCTGCAACTTTTCTTTAAGAAAGGATTAGTTTTAAGAAACAAAGTTTAATTGCTTTCACAAGCAGACTTATTTATTGCCATCAGGCAGCACAGTTAGCGCAACAATGTTACTGTGCCAGTGATTGGGACCAGGGTTCGAATCCAGCGCTGACTGAAAGGAGCTTGCACATTCTCCCTGTCTCTGCATGGTGCTCCCTGAGGGCTCTGGTTTCCGCCCACCCTTCAAAACATACCAGGGCTCTAATTGGCAGCACAGGCTCATGAGCCAGAAAGGCCTGTGTTACGGAGTCCAGAGGACCCCAAATTCCAGCAGCAATAGATATGCACCACAACACAGGGTTACTTAAATAAAATTAGTTTTTAATTATATTTGAACAAGAAAACAGAATTGAATTTCAACTTATTACTTAACCTACCTAACTACTTAATCCCCCCTCTAATACTAAGTGCAGGTATGTGTCATGTATATTTAAGATTAGAAAAGTTCTTCGGTTCACAGTCCAATCTCACTGGTTGCAGGCAATTCTTGTACTGTGCACAGAAGTTAGCATTAACAAAGTTCACCAGTCTTTGGGGCTTAACAGGCAAATGGTTACCACTCAGAAGGGATTTTGCTGGTTTTCAGAGAGAGATTCCTTTTCCAGGACATCTGCAACTGATTCCTTCTCAATCAGTCTTGCTGACGAAACTTGCCATCTTCAGGGTTCTCCAGATGATCCTCTTTCCTTCAGGTCACCTTTCACACCGCCAGTCTTCTCCTTTGACCAGAGAGCCTTCCAAAGTTTTCCATTTTTATCCTTCTGGAAATAATTTCTGTGACTCCTCTCTCTGTTTCACACCCTCCCTCTCTGAGAGCAAAATTCTTCTCCTCTACCTGTAAAGATCACATGCTCTCCCAGGCAAGCTGCTGTCAATACTTGGTTGCCTCCTGCAAAAAGCATTCTGCAAAAGTCCTGTAAATATTCTGGTTTTTTTTTAAATGTGTGTATGCAAGCTGCTCTAACAATTCCTCCAAAACCACCTCTAAATACTCTATCACACTTGTTACCATGCTGTATGTCTTAGCCAATTCATGTTCTTTCTGAAAATAAGATTTGATTTAAGATTCAACTTTACAATGCAGGATGTGTGAATTAGAGGTGCTTTCAGCATCACTGGGGAGTGACATCTGCAGAAAGTGCATCCAGCTACAGCTCCTCAATGAAACTGTTAATAAACTGAAGATGGAATTGGTTGAAGTCCGGATTATCCAAAAGGAAGCAAAGGTCATAGATGGCAGTTATAGTGATATGGTCATATCTAAAGTATTGGCTACAGGGAGTTGGGTGATTACTAGGAAGACAATCCAAGAGAAATGTTACATTTTGGGAAGTTTTACAAGGGTAATACCAAAACAGTAAGGATCAGGAGAGTGTTGGAGTACAAGTATATTGTAGTTTGAATGTGGAATCACAGAGAGACAGAGTGGTCAAAAGTCTTTCAGCATACTGGCATTCATCAGTCAGAGTACTGAGTATTAAATTTGGGAGGTCATTTTGGAGGTGGTTGTGAGCCAATTGTTAGAACTGAGGCCTGATAAGTCCCCGGGCCTGATGGGCTGCATCCCAGGGTGCTGAGAGAGATTTTGTGGAAGCACTGGTCAACATTTTCCAAAGTTCTTTAGATTCGGGGGAAGTGCCTGCAGACTAGTGGCTGATGTTGTACTACTTTTTAAGAGAAGGAGAGAGAATACAGGAAATTATAGACCAGTCAGCCGGACATCGATGGTGGGGAAGATATTGGAATCCATCATTAAAGGAGAAATAGCAGAACACTTCGGAAGGAATAATAGAATCGGTGCTAGTCAGCATGGGTTCCTTAAAGGGAAATCTTGCTTAACTAATCAGGACTTTTTCGAGGACATAACAAGGAGGATGGACTCAGGAGAGCCAGTGGATGTGGTGTACTTGGACTTCCAGAAAGCCTTTAATAAGGTCCCACACAGGAAGCTAGTTAGCAAAATCAAGGAACAAGGAATCGGGGGTAGGATGCTGTCATGGATAGATAATTGGTTGAAAAATAGGAAACAAAGGGTTGGGATAAACGGGTCATTTTCTGGATGGCAGAATGTGACGAGTGGGGTCCCGCAGGGATAGGTGCTGGGTCCTCAGTTGCTTATCATTTATGTAAATGATTTGGATGAGGGGATTAATAACTACATATGCAAATTTGCAGACGACACTAAACTGGGTGGTAGTGTGAAGTGCGAGGAGAATGTCAGGAAATTGCAGAGGGACTTGGACAGGTTAGGGGAGTGGGCAGAGAAATGGCAGATGAAGTTTAATGTGAGTAAATGCAAGGTTGTCCATTTTGGAGGCAGAAACAAGAGAGAAGAATATTATTTAAATGGTGTTAAGCTAGGGAGTGGGGTAATGCAAAGGGATCTGGGCATACTTGTTCACCAGTCATTGAAAAACTAGCATGCAGGTTCAGCAAGTGGTGAAGAAGGCGAACAGTATGTTGGCTTTCATAAAGAGGGGATTGGAGTATAGAAGTCTTCCTGCAGTTGAACAGGGCCCTGGTGAGACCTCACCTGGAGTATTGCATCCAATTCTGGTTCCCATACTTGCAAAAGAGGGAGTGCAACACAGATTTACAAGGTTAGTTCCCGGGATGGCAGAATTGACATACGCGGATAGGTTAGAAAGACTGGGATTATATGCGAATGGAGTTTAGAAAAATGAGGGGAGACATGATTGAGGTATTTAGGATTATCAAAGGGTTTGACAGGGTGAAATCAGAGCACATGTTCCCAATGATGGGAGACTAGGAATAGAGGGCATATTTTAAAGATACAGGGAAGGCCATTAAAGACAGAAGTAAGGAAAATTTTTACCCAGAGAGTTGTGGATCTGTGGAATGCATTGTCACAGATTTAAGAGAGCGTTGGATAAGGCTCTTGTGGGCAGGGGAGTTAAGGGTTATGGGCATAAGGCTGGGATTGGTTATTGAAAGGGAAAGATCAGCCATGATCCGATAAATGGCGGTGCTGGCTCGAAGGGACAATTGGCCTACTCCAGCACCTATTGTCTATTTACAACATTGATGAGGCCCCATTTATATTGTTCATTTTTGGTCATCGTGCTCCAGGAAATATGTTGCCAAGCTGAATATGGAAGAGATTTATGAGGATATTGCCAGGCCTCAGGGACTTCTTTCCATGGGGTGCAGGAGGATGAGGGGTACTCTCATCGAGGTATTAAAAAATCATGAGAGAAATAGATCAGGTGAACACAGTCTTTTTCCCAAAGTAGGGGAAATAAGTAACCAGAGGACATGGGTTTAAGGTGAGGGAAGAGAGATTTAAATAGAACTTGATGGGAACCTATTTTCCCCCCACAAAAAGGATGATAAGTAGATGGAACAGGATGCCTGAGGTAAAATACAAAAGTCTGCAGACACTGTGATTGAAGTAATACACAATGCAGGAGATACTCAGCAAGTCAAACACTGTTTTATATAGCAAAGATAAAGATATGTTTCTAACCAATATTTTGGGCTTTAGCCCTTCATCAAGAATGAAAAAATATGGGCATAAGTCTGGCACAACCTGTGGCCACAGGGAAAGGTGACAAGGCAGTGAATGATGGAGAGGGAGGAGTGGACAAGGGAGTCACAGAGGGAATGGTCCCCACAGAAGGTGGAGCGGGAAGGAGAGGGGAAGATGTGGCTGGTGGTGGGATTATGTTGTAGGCTGCTCCTCTTCCCTCGCCCTAAACAGTCCTTCCAAGTGAAGCAACACTTCACTTGTGAATCTGTGGGAGTCAGTGACTGCATCTGGTGCTCGTGTTGTGGCCTTCTCTATATCAGAGAGGCTGATGCATTCTGGGAGGATGTGTCACTGAGCACCTACACTCTGTCCACATCAATTCTGAGCTCCACTCCCACACTGACATGTCTGTCCATGGCCTCATGTACTGTCAATCTAAGGCCACCCCTAAAATGGAGGAGCAACCCCTAATATTCTATCTGGGCAGTCTCCAACAGATAGCATTAACATAGACCATTAATATAGGTTTCTGCTTGACCACTCTCGGGTGGCCATTTCCAAAAAGAGTGGAGGGGGCACAAACTGCCATTCAAGAACTCTCTCACCAGAAGGGCGGGTGGCTTACCTCCCTTCGATAGAACACATATATCTCATGTTGAAGCAACTGATGCTAGTACTCCAATACATGCGTGCAAGGAACATGGCCGTGCATGGTCTACGGACCCCAGGATGCCGCATTTAACATGGTAAGTGCCCCCCTCCCTTGCCCTTTTTGCCCCTAAACCCCCAAATGGAGGTCAAATTAACATCCGGCTCAAAGTGGCACTAGATGGAGGACAGAGTGCTCAAAAGTCAGACTATCCGGCCTAAAATCGTATGTCTAACCACCCTAGACCACTCCCAGTCTTCCTCTCTTACCCATACCTCTGTCTTCTTTCCTCCAGCTCTCCAATCCTTTCCTCTCCATTCACAGAGCCATCCCCCTCTCTCTGTTTGCTGGTGTGAACTCCCTCCCTTATACATCTATTACCTCTTGCCTGTGGAACTGCGCTTCTCCCCTCTCCCCTCCAACATTTTGTTTGGGTTTTGCCAACACTTTGTTCCCTCCTTGATTAATACCTCAAGCCCAAAACATTGGTTATGTATCTTTATCTCTGCTATATAAAGTTCACTGTTTGACCTGTTGAAATCCTCCAGCACTGTGTTTTTACTTATGGTGCCAGAGGACTTGGTTGAGGCAGGTACTATCCCAATGTTTAAGAAACATTTGGACAGTTGCATGGATAGGATAGATTTTGAGGGATATGGACCAAATACAGACATGATCAACATGATGAAGGGCTCAGGACAGAAAAGTCCATTGTGTATCTTTGCGACATAAATAACGCTGTGTGACCTGCTGAGTTTCTCCAGCATTGTGTTTTTACTACAATTACACCGTTTGTAGATTTTCACGTTTCACTCCATGTTCCATGATTATAATATAAATGGAGAAAGAAAGAGACTGAACAAAATGGTGGGGGAGAGGGCTATGAGGAGGAGTGCAGTCCCATAGACAAGAGGCAAGTATGCTGCTTTGGATACTGCTGGGTCGAGTGAATGTCACATTAGAGTGTATCAACAGGTAAATGGCCTCACATCTGGCTGTAGGTTCAGCAGGAAAGGGTAAAGTCAGGTAAAACGAAGTGGGAGGAGACTCCACAGTCACCTGTTGCAAATGAGACTCCAATGCCAGGGTTCTCTGAGCAAGTACAGAAGTGGAATAGCAGCCAGACAAAGTGGACCACATGGAACCATATTAAATTTAAACATACAGTACGTAACAGGCCATTTCAGCCCACGAGTTCCCCAGTACTTTTCAAATGGTGGGAGGAAACCAGAGCCCCCAGGAGAACCACCACAGACAAAGGGATAATATACAAACTTCTTACAAACAGGATGAGATTTGACACCCAGTCCTGATCGCTGGCACTGTAAAGGTGCTGTGCTAACCACTAGGCCAACCATGCTGCTTGACTGGGACTCCCAAACTCCAAAGGGATAGATGGCTTAGAGTTTGTCAAATGTGTTCAGGAAATTTTTCTAAGTCAATATATAGAGGAACGAACTAGACAGAGTGTAATACTGGATCTCCTATTAGGGAATGAGGCAGGACAGGTGACTGAAGAATGTATAGGGAAACATTTTGGGTCCAGTGATCATAATACCATTAATTTCGAGTTAATTATAGTTGAGAGTCCAAATTGGAGAAAAGCTAATTTTGAGGAAATGAGAAAGGATCAAGAATGCGTGGATTGGGAGAAGTTGTTTTCTGGAAAGGATGTGCTAATTAAGTAGAAGACATACAAACATGAAATTTAAGTACAGAGTTTGTATGTTCCTGACAGGATCAAAGGCAAAGTAAACAGAAAGCCTTTGTTTTTGAGGGAATATTGAGGATCTGGTTCAGAAGGTGTTTAGCAGGCATAGGCAACATGGAGTTAATGAGTACAAAAATGTAAGAGAAACTTTAGAAAACATTCAGGAAGGCTAAAAGACACGAGTTTGCTTTGGCAGACAATGTGAAGGAAAATCCTAAGGGTTTCTAATAGGTATATTAAGAGCAAAAGGAATAGTACGGGACAAAATTGGTCCCTTTGAAGATCAGCGTAGTCATCTCTATATGGAGCTAGAAGAGATGGGAGAGATCTTAAATAGGGGTTTTTTGCATCAGTATTCACTCATAAAACTGGCAGAATCATGAGAAGTGAGGAAAACAAGCAGTGAGGTCATGGAACCTATACAGATTAAAAAGGAGGAAATGCTTGCTGTGTTAAAGCAAATAAGGGTGGATAAATCCCTTGGGCCTTAAGGGAGATGAGTAAAGAAATTGCAGTGTCTTTGGCAGAAATATTTAAAATGTCCTTAGTCATGGGTGTGGTGCCAGAGGATTGGAGGGTAGCTCATGTTGTTTTTAAAAAAAAGGTTCCAAAAGTAACCCTGGAAATTATAGACCGGTGAGCCTGACGTCATTAGTATGCAAGCTATTCTTTGTTCTTTGGGATCAGTTCTATAAGTATTTAGATAGCTGGGGACTGATCAGGGATAGTCAACATGGCTTTGTGCGTGGTAGGTCACGCTTAACCAATCTTATAGAATTTTTCAAGGAGGTTACCAGGAAAGTTGATGAAGGAACAGCTGTGGATGTTGTCCTCATGGGCTTTAGTAATGCCTTTGGCAAGATCCCTCATGGGAGGTTAGTCAGAAAGGTTCAGACACGAAATAGTCAACTTGATTTGACATAGGCTACACAGGAGAAGTCAAACATTGGTAGTAGATGATTGCTTCTTTGACTGGAGGCCTTTGACTAGTGGTATGCCTTAGGAATCAAGTGCTGAGTCCATTGTTATTTTTTTTCTATATCAGTTCACTGGATGATAATATAGTAAATCAGATCAGAAAATTAGAAGTGTAGTGGACAGCAAGGAAAGTTCTCAAAGCAAGCAGAGGGATCTGGACCAGCTGGAAAAATGGGCTGAAAAATAGCAGATGGATTTTAATGCAGACAAGTGTGAGGTGTTGCATTTTGGAAGGATAAACCAAGTTACAGTTACCAATACACAGTAAATGGTAGGGCACTGAGGAATGTGATAGAACTGAGGGATCTGAGAATACAAACAGCTAATTCCTGAAAATGGTAGAAAGGGTTCTAAAGAGAGATTTTGGCATATTGGCTTCTCAAATTAAAGTATTGTGTATATGAGTTGTGATGTTATGATAAAATTTTACAAGACATTGGTGAGGCCAAATTTGGAGTTTTGTGTGCAATTTTGGTCACCTAACTACAGAAAGGATATCAACAAGATTGAAAGAGTGCTGAGAGGATTTACTAGGATGTTGCCTGGACTTCAGGAGCTAAGTTACAAGGAATGGTTAAACAGGTTAGTACCTTATTTCCTGGAGTGTAGAAGACTGAGCGAGATTTGATAGAGGTATTTAAAATTATGAGGGGTCTAGACAGAGTAAATGTAGGTAGGTTTTTTCCACTGAGGGGAGGTGAGATACAAACCAGAGGAGATGGGTTAAGGGTGAAAGGGGAAAAGTTTAGGAGGAACATTAGGGGAACTTCTTCACACAGAAAGTTGTGGGAGTGTCGACCGTGCTGCCAGCTGAAGTAGTGAATGCAGGCTCAATTTTAATTTTTAAGAAGAATTTGGACAGGAACATTGATTGGAGGGGTATGGAGGGCTATGGTCAGGATGCAGATCAGTGGGACTATGGAGAATAGTTCGGCATGGCCGAGAAGGGCCAAAGGGCCCATTTCTCAGCTGGATTGTTCTATGGTTACCAATGACATAGGTAGGAAGGGAGATGTTGTCCTGTAGAATAAGTTCAGGGAGCAAGGTATCAGAATCAGAATTTATTGTCATGAACACGTCATGATATTACAATACAACTCCAAATGTCTGAAATTGGATTCTCCGAAAATTTTCAATAATTAAGGAGATCTGAAACAAATCAGAAATCCTAATTTATCCAAAATTATTTTGGAGATGAACTGACGGCGAATGTTGGGCTCCCGGTGGCGTCTGCACTGGACCTTGGGCAGGTGTGGGATTCTCGGGCTCCCAGTGGCAGCAGCAGAGACCTCAAGCTCCCGGCATGAGCAGGGTCCTGGTGGTGAAGTGTCGGTGATCAGATTGGCCAGCAATTTTTTTGGTGAGAATTAAACATTATTTTAGTGCTTAAAAATCCTTACCTTGCTGTTTGTTGTTGTTTTAACACTGTTACAAGTGATTTGCTGTTGCTACTGGGCTGTTTTTAAAAAATGACCAGTTTTCCGAAAATGGCCGGTCCCGACCATTTTGGATAATCAGAGTTGCACTGTAGTTGTTTCATGGCAGCATCACAGTGCAAACATTTATATAAACCACCTTACAAATTAAATAAAAATAGTGCAAGAAAAAGAAAAAGTCAAATTAAGGCAGGGTCTGTGGTTCATTGTTCTTTCAAAAATATGATGGCAGAGGGGAAAAAACTGTCCTTGTGCCACTAAGTGGTCGCCTTCAAGTTCCTGTACTTTTTTCCTGATCATAGTAGTAGAGGGGTATGGCCTGGGTGGTGGGGTTCTTGAGGATAGAAGTTGCTTTCTTAGGCTGAGTTAACAAACCCTCTGGTGTTTGTTTCTGTCCTGAGTGTTGGCACCTCTATACCACACAGTGATGCAATCACACAGAATGCCCTCGTTAGTACACCTGTTGAAGCTTTCAAGAGTTTCTGGTGACATATCAGATCTCCTCAAGCTCCTCACAAAGTGTAGCTATTGGTGAGCCTACTTCATGACTGCATCAACATGGAAGCTCCAGGACAGATCTTGAGATGTCAGGGAGGTAGCAAGTGAAAATAAAAAAGAACTTCGAAGGTTGTGATCTCAGATTACTACGTATGCCTGATGTTAGTGAAGTAAGAACCAGGGAGATGTTGCAGTTTAATGCATGGCAAAGAACTGGTGCAGGAGAAAGGAATTCATAATTGGATTATTAGGATCTCTTCCAGGAGATGCGAGACTTGTACAAGAGGGATAGGAAGAATAAAAATGGGATTAATGCAGGATTAGTACAGAAAGGTTTTTGATGATCAGCACTGGCTTGGTGGGCTGAAGGGCCTGTTTCCATATTCTATGTTTAGGTTTAGGAGGCCACAGAAGAGGGACGTGGGGGTTCCAGGGAACAGACTGGGTGAGAAAAATGAACAAGCATGATAGGGCATGAGATAATGGCATTTAACTCCTTTGTACAATTCCTATTCCCAACATCTCGTATACTCTGCAAACATACGATAGAAATTTCATCATCAAATCTATGACTGAAATCTCAATGTTGCAGGGATAGTGAACATGGAATGTACATTTCACTTCATACATAATTCAGCATCAGCAATACCCTTTGGTCACGGCCATGAATCCTTTGTACTCTAATTATAGTCCTTTGTCCATAGAGGTAAATGGTAAGACCTTAAGGAGTATTGAGGAACAGAGGGACCACAGTGTAAAATCCCAAGGGTTTCCAAGGCATGGAATACAAGAGGAGTTCAGTGATTGTAAAATTAGACAATAGCAATTAGGCTACAGCTGGAGTATTCTATCTAGTTTTAATGGCCACAATTGAATCTACTTGAATGGAAATAGAGGAGATTCACCAGGACATTGCCTAAGTTGTGCAGAGATTCTGGACAGTATGGGTTGCTTTCCTGCCAGAAGAGGAAGCTGAGGGAATGAAAAAAATTATGAAGGGCGTCACTATGATAGATAGTTAAGTAGCACAGATACAGGACCTTCAGCCCATTTGTCTGTGATGACCAAGGAGTCGACCTGAGCTCATCTCATTTACTGGCATGTTGCCCGTATATCTCTGAACCTTTCCTAACCACATAACGACCAAATGTAATTGCACCAGCTCGACGGCTTCCTCTAGCAGTCATTCCATATACTCAGCATGATCTCCCCCCACCAACCCCCAAGATTGCTTTTAAGTCTTTCCCATCTCACCTCAAAATATATGCCCCTCCGTCTAAGACTCCCCAAACCAGGAAAAGGGATAGATGGTCAACCTTCACCCCCATCTCTGCTCCCATGATTTTATGCACCTTTAGTCTTCAGCACTCTGGGAGAAAAAAAGTCCTAGCCTATCTAAGGTAAAACACAGGATTCTGTTGACACCATGGTTAAGTGAAAAAACATACAAATGCTGGAGAAACTCAGCAGGTCAAACAGTGCCTTTATGTAGCAAAGGTAAAGATACATCACCAACGTTTCAGGCTTGAGCCTTTCATCAAGGTTGTCTCCTCACAACACAATCCATCTAGTTCTAGCAACAACCTCATAATTCTTTCATGCACCTGTTCCAGTTTAATAACATCCTTCCTAGAGATAGGCAACCAGAACTGCACACAACAGGAAATTTTTCCGAAAACTATTGGCACTAAATTTAATGCAACAGCCAAGAAGTTCAAGTTTATTATCATCCAACTCTACAAATACAACCTGATGAAACAGCGTTCTCCAGATCTCGGTGCCAAAACATGCAAACACACATAACACATACAAATGATACATATGCAGTCATTCAGCAGTCTCACTGCCCATAGGAAGAAACTGTTTCATAGCATGGTGATTCTGGTTCTAACAAGATGCTGTGTGCAGAGTGGTAGAGGTCCTCAATGATTTTGCAGGCCCTGTACAAACAAAGATCCTAGTAGATAATGTCGATGAGGGAAGGGAAATCCCAGTGATCCTCTCTGCCACACTTGTGGCCCTGTGGATTGACCTTTGATCTGATGCTCTACAGCAACTGTATCGCACTGTGATGACGCCGGCCAGGATGATCTCAATAGAAGCCTTAGTCTTCTCAGGAAGTGCAGTTGCTGTTGCACTTCCCTCACAAATGAGGTGATGTGTGTCCAGGATAGCTTACTTCTGAAGTGGACATGAGGAAATTAGTGCTCTCCACCATCAAGCTATTAATGTATAGTGGAGGTTGGTCGTTCCTGCTTCACCTGAAGTCCACAATAATCTCCTTTGTCCAGATTGTTATTCTTGCACCAGACCACGAGATTTTCCACCTCTTCTCTGCAGTGCAACTCATTGTTGTTTATTTTGAAGCCAACTACTGTCGTATCACCTGCAAATTTTATGACTCTGTTAAACGTGGATCTGGTGTTACAGTTGTGGATTAGAGTGTGAACAGGAGCTGGCTGTTCACATAGCCCTGAGGTGGGCTAGTGCTCACCATAACGGTGCTGAACATTCTGCTGCTGACCCAGACAGACTGTGGTCTTTTTTGTTACAAAGTCCAGAATCCAGTTACAGTGAAGGGTGTTCATGAACATAGAGCCTAGCAATGACAGCTTCTCCACCAGCCTCGAATGAATGATTGTATTAAATGCCGAGAAGAAGCTCAATGAATGTATTATGAGGCGCCATTCTCCAGGTGGGTCAGGAGAGAGTGGAGGGACAAGGCCATAAGCATCATCAGTGGAACAGTTTCATCTGTTCAGAGAGGATTGATTCAAGGGTGATTGGAATCTGGAATGTACTGTCTGATTTGGTGGTAGAGGGCACTCTCATAATATTTAAGAAGCATCTCAATGAGGCCATAATGTCCCCTGGGGGCCACAACACATTTGGGGGGGGGGGGCACGGACTGAAATCATAAAATATTTTTTTTCCACGCAGACGGTAGAAGTTCAAGTTTATTATCATCCAACTCTACAAATACAACCTGACGAAACAACGTTCTCCAGTTCTCGGTGCCAAAACATGCAAACACACATAACACATACAAATGATACGTATGTAGTCGTTCAGCAGTCTCACTGCCCGCAGGAAGAAACTGTTTCACAGCATGGTGATTCTGGTTCTAACAAGATGCTGTGTGCAGAGTGGTAGAGGTCCTCAATGATTTTTCAGGCCCTGTACAAACAAAGATCCTAGTAGATAATGTCTGTCGATGAGGGAAGGGAAATCCCAGTGATCCTCTCTGCCACATTTGTGGCCCTGTGAATTGAACTTTGATCTGATGCTCTACAGCAACCGTATCGCACTGTGATGATCCCGGCCAGGATGATCTCAATAGAAGCCTTAGTCTTCTCAGGAAGACTTTTCTCACAAATGAGGTGATGTGTGTCCAGGATAGTTTACTTCTGAAGCAACCAACAAAATTTGACTGCTTCACAGGGAGGGTGGCCAACAAACTGATCAGAGTCCAAAGAGGGATATAGCCAAAACATATCTGAGAATGGCTAATCGAGATGAACACTTTGCTGGTAAATAGAAATCATATAACCTTTCTCAGCAATGACTTAATCCCAAATATTTCATTTTCATTGCTTTCTTCTCTGTGTATTACCAAGCACTGAATAAAGAACATCCCCCAGCTAGCTAGTGCAGCAAAATAGTAGAACAGTCGCAAAACATTAAAAAATCCAATTGAGGAGAAAGTGCAATAATAACAGGAAACACGGTTGTAGCCTCAGATTGAGAATGCATTTTAAGATGAAAATAAAAATTAAAGGAAGCAAAGAAATTCAAAGGTTTGATGCAAAAACAATTGAAACTTCTGGAACAATGTAGTCCAGATAGAGAAAGGCTTGTGCTTACTGATAGGTCTATACAGAAGGAGGATTAAGTCTCAACAAATATTCAATGGCACACAGAAATTTGGGGGCAAGCTCATCATTAGTTCCAGAGAATCTGCTCAGCTAAAGATCTATTTTCACTTTCCTCTCATCCCAAAAGGATTGGATGCACCAATGAAATTTACCATATTTTTGCACAAAACAAGCACAACTCCACCCACACTGTTTGTAAGGAGTTTGTACATTCTCCCCATTTCTGCATGGGTTTTCCCCAGGGGCTCGTTTCCTCCCACTGTTCGAAACATACTGGGGGTTTAGGTTAATTTGGTGTATACTGGGTGGCACAGATATCTATATATCCTTACCATGCAATTCACTGGAAATCCAAATGTAATCATCTACCATTCTTACTTGCTCGATTTGTTTGTTTTTTCAAGCACAGTATCCAAATTTACTGTGGCGTGCAAGTTTTGTGTATTTGCACTATTAATCCACAAAGTGGCAGTAGAAACACTGAAAACGAATTGTGAGCTGCCTCACAGCTTTCAAACTATGCTTTTAAAACAAACATTCATGATCAGAAATGTAAACAAAAATGTATGAAAAAATGTTCTTTTAAAGTAAACATCTTTCTCTGAACCTTCTTAAACCTTCATGAAGAATATCGACAGGCTAAAAATATCAACAGTACAAGTCCAAAAATCCAGAGACCAGAAATCTGAGAATATAGACTCTCAAACTTTTTAAATTTAGTGGGCTTTTGAGTGTATGCATGCATAAGCACCACAGATGCACGGCGGCAACAAGCTTAATTTGTACACTTTATTTTTTATAATGTTAATTTTTAAACAATTTCAAGCATTACACTTTTTTTGCAGTGAAAACATGTTTACATTTTTTGTCAACTATTTATTTTGCTTTAACACTGCTCATTTTGATAAATGAAGCATGTGGTATTGGCTCATGAATAAACTGTCAAAATTTACCTGTTCATCTTTTTATTCCTCCTTCAATTTGAATTTTAAAAGTACTGCCTGAGAATCCAGAAAATCCAAACCAATCCAATCCCCAAGCTGGATTTTTAAGACTATAGCTTGCCTTTGACAACCTCAACACATCTTGAAGTACTTAACAAATTGGAATTGGAAATCAGAGACCTACACCTGTTGGAAATCCAAAGTAAAAGGAGTAAATAATGGAAATATACTGGTCAGGGAGCACCTGTGGAAAGAAAGAGGGTTAATGTTTCAGGTCAAAAATCCTTCATTGGAATAAGGAAAGAGAGGAAATTAGTTTGATTTAAAACTAACAAATACCAAACATGAAGGGTCTTTGACTTGAGATACCAATAGCTTCTCTTTCCACAGATGCTAGGTGTTTCTTGCATTGAGTACTCTTTAAAAAAAAGTCTTTTGCACCAATTTGGGCCGTCTCCAAAGATGAATCTTCCCATTATATCCCATTTACTTCTGCTTCATTTCCTCCAATGATCTAATTACAACTTTCAAATAACCATTACAGACACAAAAACCATTTTCTGTTCCATTAGCTCTCTGCACTCTCCTCTTTTTTGATTTAATATCCTCCAAAATAGATTTTTTTTTTAAATCAAGATTAAGTTACAGAGGAATTTCATTAGAAAGTTCCAACACAATTCCACAGAATTCAAAAAAAAATCCACTGCATCATTTTGACTACACTAATGACACACAAAAAAAATGCAGATATTGGAGCCTTAAGCCAAACACATGAAGGAACTCAGCAGGTCAAGCAACATTAGCACGAGAAAAGGAATGGTTGATGTTTTGAACCAAAACTTCATCAGGACTGAGGAAAGTTAGTATAGAAGCCAATATAATAGGATGGGGTTGTGGGGGGGGGGGGGGGGGGGTTGAAAACCATACAGGACTGACAAATCAGGCAGAGGTGAAACATGTAAACAGAGGCAGAGGACTGGCAGATGCCAGACGAATGAAGACACAAATGGGTCAAGTGGAAGATGAGTTAACAGGGTGGAGTGGATGATTAGAAGGCAAAGGCTGCCAGTTCTGGAATCTGATAAGTACAGAAGATGAGAGTAGTGGTATAAATAGATACCAAATGGAACCAAGGGGAGGGGTTGAGGCAGAGTAGAGAGGGGAAGAACCCAGTGGGGAGAGAGGAGGAGGGGAGGGGAGGAACCAAAGAGGAGACAGGATGAGAACTGCCAGGGAGCTGGGTGGAGAAGGTTGAGAAGGAGGACAAAAAAAAAGAGAAGGGAAAGGACAGAAAGAGTACACAAGACAAGTATCTTCTCCACATTAAATTCCACACACTGGAGCCTTTGCCTTCTAATCAGCTACACCACCCTGTATCATTCATCTTCCACCACCTGACATGTTTGTCTTTCTGGCATCTCTGTCTGGCTAATGACACTACTCCTCTGCTATTTCACCTCTGCCTGGTTCGCCAATCCTGTCCGGAGCCCCTGTCTCACCCTCCCACCCTGTCCTCTTTACACTGCTTCTGTAGTAACTTTTATCAGCCCTAATGAAGTTAGTTTGAAATATTGACCAATCTTTTTCTCCCAGTGATTCTGCTCAAGTCACTGAGTTCCTCCAGCAGATTACATTTGGCCTGTACATTTGCCTTAAAATAAAATCAGTTCCCATATGCAGTATAACCATTGTTTATCCAGCACCCATGGGTAAGCCAACTACACGAAAAAGAACCCTGTGCTTCAATATTCATACTTTCATGGAACTCCATTCCTTTTTCTTGCAACAGGGATCCTGATATGCAATCTGATAAGCCAACTACATGAAAAAGAACCCTGTGCTTCAATATTCATACTTTCGTGGAACTCCATTCCTTTTTCTTGCAACAGGGATCCTGATATGCAAACATCTTCTGACCTTTTCAAACTAAACCATTTGCAAAGAGCCTGGTTGAGTAAGCCCATCTTGGAGATATGAAGATGTCACAACACTTTTTTCAGTGTCAGACTTCGCATAAAACAGCTTAGTTTTCTGACACTGGGCCTTAATGTCATAGATGGTTGATGAGCCAACATTAAATTCCTCCTGTACGATTGTCCCAGTCTCTTGCATATCTTCATCTTCTGCTTAAGGGTAAGCACTGCACAAACTGCATGTTTGTTTTTCTTACAGCATGGTAATGGTTGGGAGAGGTGGAGGGGTGGAGGGTGGGGGGTTGAATTTGTAAAAAAAATGTCCTATGAAGCAATATCTTTGTTTATGTTGCTCACAAGACAGGAACTGGTTGCAGTTGTCGCCTGTCAAGTGGTGGATTGGCAAACTATCAGCAAGACATGTCAATTTTAAACTTGGATTTTTTTTTTTACCTTGTGGCAACCCACTTACCAACAAGCAAACCAGCTCCCAAAATGGCGGATGCACTGCTACAAGTGTGGTAAAACAGCCTGCGACGGGTTTTTGTCCAATCTGATTATGTCACTTCTGGCCCAAGTGATGGGAACAGAAGTGTATAAAAGCACAGAGTAAAGATCTTGAACTCAGCTCAACAATGTGTACAAAACTTCCTTTCACAGTTCAATGAGAAGCACTTCACTACATTGTTGACCCCTATATATCAGAAAAGGATATAAAGGTACGGATCAAATAGCGATCTTCAGAAACTAGACAGAGAATCAACAGAGCATGCAAACTTCTTAATTCTTCCAGTCAAGATAGTATTCTATGAATGGACTGAAGGACCACCGCTGCAAGCCCGAGCATGCAAGCTCCCTCCACACAAGCTCCATCTAGCCAAGGAAGAGTTTAAAATGATGGAGGAGATGGGAATTGTATTGCAGTCCGATAGCTCCTGGACCTCCTCACTAGATATGGTACCCAAAGCAGAGGGAGGATGGAGACCCTGCAGCGATTACCACTGGTTGAACGCGGTTACCACACCGGATTGCTACCCTGTGCCGCATATACAAGACTTTACGTCCAACTTGCATGGAGCTCGCATTTTCTCAAAGGTGGGCCTTGCCAGAGGATATCATAAAATCCCAGTCCACCCGGATGACATTCCCAAGACAGTCCTTATTATTCACTTCGGCCTTATTGAGTTTCAGAGGATGCCTTTTGGTCTCAAGAATGCAGCACAGACATTTCAGCGGTTAACAGACAAGGTGATACACGATCTGGACTTTATATACCTGTAAGCCATACTTATTTCCAGCCACAGTCACAAGGATCATTTGTCCTACCTGCGCAAGCTCTTCATTCGCTTAAGTGAGTGCCAGTTTGGTTTAGGTGCCAGCGACTTCCTAAGCCATAGAGTTGACTGGCATGGAGCAACGCCACTGCCTGCGAAGGTCGAGGCAATCCAGCAAATCGCTAAACCTAACATGGTTAAGGGCCTTCAATAGTTTGTTGCAATGATAAACTTTTATTGCTGATTTCTACCCTCGGCGGCTCACATCATGTGTCACCTGTTTGCCCTGATGTCAAGCAAAGCAAAGAACATCACTTGGGATAAACGCTTTCTCACTTGCAAGGAGCCATCCCCGGGATTAGGACTGTTCTACCTTCTATCGGTGATGTCATAATGCATGGAGTTATGGTGGACCTGCCCTAAATACTGATCAATGTATTATGATCTTGTATTTGAACAAAATTAATCATGCCTAATTATAACGTAATAAAGTTTTATGTACAGCACAGCATGAGCCCTTCAGCCCCTGTTGTTGTTGCGCCAACCTATATAAACCTTTACAAGGGACCGTAGGAAAGTACTAGCAATAAATAGCAATAGCAGAAATTTTTAAACAGAGTGGGAAAGTTGGTAGTGCTATAGTGCTCAATTTATATAGTGTGGGAAAATGCCCCTCTGCATGCACAGAGCATTCATGGAGGAGTTTCTCTGCCGCATGGCATTCTGGGAAGTCAAGTCTGCCATTGCTTTTTCCCATGGTCTTTATAAATTGTGTGCTATAGTGCTACCAACTTTCTCACGCTGTTTAAAAATTGTCCGCTATTTCCATTTATTTGGTTTCTCTCTCTGCTGAGACTTTCCCACGGCAAAGTTTATACCTTCATTTTAATAATTTCAATCACACTTTCCTGATTACAACACCGGTGTCTGCATATGTCTGGGATTGTACTAGGAGTCAAGGCTATCACTCCCCAGCATAAGAAGATGTCATCTGATGCCGGCGTTGAGCTGATTTTGCTTTCACACTAGACACTTTAAAGGCCAATTGGTGGTTAATTCATGGGATCAACTTGCAAGTATGAAAGGGGCTTATGATGCACTTGTGGAAGCAAAACAAGCAGATGACGAAATCCCACGTTACAGGATGGTAGACTCGGGGCTGCAGCTGAAAGAAATTCTGGTGGGCCCAGGGGAGCAGAAGCACTTGTGTGACATATCTATGGGTCGATCATGTCCAATTGTTCCCACAGTGCACGGGCTAGCAGATGCGTCAATTAGAACGACCATCCAGATGGTACCCAGGAGGTTCATGTGACATGGGCTTTGGAAATAGGTCAGCAATTGGGCAAAAACATGCATGCAGTGTCAGACGTCCAAGCTCCAGCAGCACACAAAGGCCCCCTATAGTCTTTTAGGCCAGCATGTCGGCAGTTTGACCATATACATATGGATATTGTGGGGCCTCTGCCAGTGTCACATGGGGCCTGGTTCCTGCTCATAATGGTAGATTGATTCACAAGGTGGCCAGAGGCCAAAGTTCTGCTTGCAGACAAAACTACAGAAACTTGCACCAGGGCCCTGATTGTTAGCTGGGTGGCGTGGTTTGGTCTACTGAGACACATCATGTATGACAGATGTGCCCAGTTCACCTCAAGTCTATCGTTAAAATTGACCAGCTTGCTGGGAACCCAGCTGCACCACACAACTGCATACCACCCGCAGTCCAACAGGCTAGTGGAAAGGTTCCACGGGCATATGAAGTCAGCCTTTATGTCATGCCTGAAAGGATCTAACTGGGTGGACAAGCTGCCTTGGGTCAAGTTGGGACTTCACACAGTGCCCAAGGATGATTTAAATGCCTCATTGGCAGAACTGGTCTACAGTGTACCCCTTGTGGTACCGTGAAAATTCATGAAAGCTCCATGGGGGCAGGAGGAGGCACCCGCAACAATCCTAAGGAAACACCACGAGAGGCGTGGCGCTTTAGCACCTATGCTGACATCGCAACACAGTCAGACTAGCAGCTGCATACCAAGGGACCTGCAAGACTGCAAATTGGTTTTCGTACGGAGGGGACCGGGCACCTTTGCAGTGGCCAAATGAGGGACCTTTCATTTTCATACTGCTACGGCACAATGGTTCCACGTGTATTTTGGACATAGGAGGAAGAGAGGAAGCCTATATCATAGACTGGCTCAAACCGGCGCATCTGGATTTGAACCAGCCATTCAAGGTTCAGGAAACACGGTGAAGGGGGAGACTGCCCAAACAGAGGCAAATACAAGCTTTAGATGCCTTTGGAGCAGGATTGTTGGCTCTGGAGAGGGGGGTGGGGGAAGTGGGTTCACATGGTGTCCTACTTACCAACAAGTGAACTGGCTCCCAAAACGGCGGATGAACTGCTACAAGCGCGGGAAAACAACCTCCGCACAGGAGGGGTTTTTGTCCTATCAATGACGTCACTTCCAACCCGAGTGATGGTAACGGGAGTGTATAAAAGTACAGAGTAAAGGCCTGAATAAGTCAGTCTTGAACTTAGCTCTGCAATGTGTACATTGCTTCAGTGAGTAGCACTTTGCTACTACCTATTATTTAATTCTTATTTATTTCTTTGATTTTTTTTTTTCCGGTTGCTTGAATCCCAGATCCTAAGGGCTTTTCTGTACTTTCTCAGAAAATACTGCTCGTAAAAATATTGAAGCAAACATATTGGTCACATTCCACCCCAATTTTCACTCACCTCCAAGGTTTTCATTAATAGAACCATAGAACATTACAGTACAGAAACAAGCCCCTTCAGCCCTTCTAGTCTGTGCTGATTTCTCCAATTTAGAATCTCAAGGTCTAGACCTATTCTTCTCCATAATTAACTTGAAACTAATAGCATTATAATCACTGGACCAAAAATGTTCCCCTACACATACTTCTGTTCCCTGTCATGCCTCGTTTCCCTAATAGGAAATCCAGTATTGCAATCTCTCTAGTTGGTACCTCTTTATATTGGTTAAGAAAATTTTCCTGAACACATTTAACAAACTCCAAGCCATCCAGCTTGGGAGTCCCAGTTTATATATGGAAAGTTAAAATTTCCCACTATCACAACTTTACATTTCCTGCAGCTGTCTGCTATCTCTCTACAGATTTGCTCCACCAATTTTCATTGATTATTGGGCAGTCTATAATATAACCCCATGAGTGTGGTCATACCTTTCCTCCGTAGACGAGCTCCCTGGCCTGTCTGGCCTAACCACAGCTGTGATATTTTCCCTGACAAGGAATGCCACTCCTCTCCTTTCGATTCCCCCTCATTCTATTGTGTCTGAAACCCAAAACATTGAGCTGCCAGTCCTGTCCCCAACCCACTGTGCAACCAAGTTTCACTAATGGTCACAATGTTATAATTCCACGTGTCAATCCACATTCTAAGCTCATCTACCTTTCCTACAATACTCCTTGCATTTCAATAGATGCACTCGAGAACATTTCCACCATGGAAATCCTGTTGACTTCTCACGTTGCATGTAATTTTCACATAATCTTTCCTCCTCCATTCCTCTATTTGCTCTGGCACTCTGGTTTCCATCCCCCTGCAAATCTAGTTTAACCCACCCCGGAGCAGCACTAACAAACAAAGATATTACTCCCCTCCAGTTTAAATACAAACTGTCCTGTCGGAACAGGTTCCACCTTCCATGGAAGAGAGATCAATGATCCAGAAACATGAAGCCATCCCTCCTGCACCATGTCTTTAGCCATGTGTAACTTCATTAGCAGGTGACATGGGTAGCAATCCTGAGATCACTGCACTGGAGATCCTGTCCTTCAACCTAGCGCCTAGCTCCCTGAACTCTGCAGGGCCTCCTCACCCTTCCTACCCAAATCATTAGTCCCTACATGGACCATTACATCTGGCTGTCACCCTCTCTCCTGAGAATGCCATGAACTCAATCAGATATATCTCTATATACCTGAATTTATCCAGAACATGTTACCTTCATTTTGACACCACATTTCAGAAAACAAAGATGCATGTTGGGGATAGGGAGCTAGCACAATAGTATACAACCCCTTCCTATTTTCTCTTCTGGATAATCATTAAAAATGTGTAACTGTGTATTTTTGTATCTGCTCAGTGTTTCACATAAAACAGTCAAATTTAGATTTTAGTTTAAGTCCCTGGAGTAAATAGGTCACTTTAAAACAAACTTGGAATATAGCTGAAAAATTCAAGACAATAATATTGTTAAGAAAGAATTCCAAAAAATGAAGGAAGCTATTTCCGTATATTTCACCGTACAAGTAGAATCGTGAAACCCAAAAAAAATCTCTCAAAAAAATATGGGGGTCGCCTTATACACCAGATATACTTTTGAGACTTTAAATTCAGCTCAAAATCCATTCCGTGCTGATCCGCCATACGTTAATCCTTGAAAAACCAATTCAGCGTATAAGTCAACCCTTGAAAAACACAAAAAACTGCAACAGATTTTCAGAGATTTTTAAATTGAAAACAACAACACAATTAGAACCCTTCAAAATCACTCACTATTATTTTCTGAAGCAAAGATGGCAGCAAACACATCCATACTCTCACTGTTTAAACAGTCATCATGTGTCCCAGTTTGCATATGACAAGGCAACTTCAACTTCATCGTCAGTGTCTCACAATAAATCATCTTCCATGCCATCAATTGCACAAGAGATACTGCACTTTTTAAACGATTTTATCACAGTCTCTTTGTCCCATGCCTTGAGCACAAAGTTACACAGCACATCAAATAATGTAGCATGCATTGCCCTGCCTTTTGTAAATGACTTTTCTGCACTCTACATCCATGTATTTCATTCCTTGCACACATGGTCTTTGAATGGTTTGTTCAAGCAGACATCGAGATGTTGCAATATAGATGTCAAGCTACCTGGGATAACCGCCAAGTATTATGTAGTGCTAATCTACTTTTAGTGTTCTCAGTCAAGTGGCTACAAAACATATCCCAGACCAGCAAACTCTGTTCTTTGCATTAACCATTTGGCCGCCTGTTCCACACATTGTCTTTCCATAGTTTTACACCATTTTCATCCATTCATCATTTCATGAAAATTTACAAAAATAATTCCAGGGAATTTCATTTTTGGTTTAATTTTGCATTTGAAGATTACCATGGATCTTAACTTTGACCCATCGACCATGCATGATCACACCATAGTAAACCTGGTCTTTTTGTGGCCTGTACTTCTGGTTTGCACAGTTTTAACACCTTTCCATTCCACTGTTCTATTGCCTATCATGTCAAAATTCATGGAGGTTTCATCCACGTTTCTGCTATTTGCCAATGCAAACTGGTGTTTCTGCCAGTTCCATACAATAAACAAGTGAAAACTTACAACTTTATGATCAAGATCTTTTGGGAGTTTCTGTGCAATTTTGTTTTTTTGATATAATACCCGATTTTTCCTGTTCATGAAATGATTGCACCAGCCTACTGTAGCCTCAAAATCATCATTGAGGTCTGGGTGTGACTTGGCCCATTGCGTTGTGTTGATGGACCCTCCATGATAGCAATCATCTCCAGCCAATGCCCAGCAGATCAATCCACACAATCAATGGGGGGGGGGGAGGGCGTCAACATATACTTGGGTCAATGGCCCATCTCAGGCAAAGTTAATTTTGGGGGTTGACTTGTATGCCAGTCAACTGGGCACCTCAGGCAGCCGGAAAATTAGGGTCGACATATACCAGATATACTATTAAACCCTTAAAATAAGGCTGAAAAAGGGGGAAACTGACATACACCAAAATATACGGTACATTCTTGTAAATTTGACATTGGTGGGTGTAAAACACCTTTATAAGACTTTAGATATTTGCATGCAATTAAAAATTAAGTTTTATATTGCCATTCAAATTGACATTTTGAGAAAAGGACTCGATGCATTGGCCAGGTGTCAGCCTGGCTCATCTGAAATATAAAAGCCCAAGGAACCAAAGGAAAGTGAAGAGATGAATCCAATATTGTCTCAATAGATTGAAAAGGTTCTGAAGTGCATCTAGTGTAGGCCAAGTTGCTGCTCACACCTCAGCATATAGGCTTCTTACTTTCAAGTTACTTCAACTGGGAAGCAAGTTCCATAAAGGTATTCACAATAGATTCCATTACTTTGTGATGCCCATTTGAAATATGTACATGAACTCATTCCACCCAAATCAATATGAAACAATGTCAACATTAAACTTACATTTTCTATAACAAAGGTCCATTCTTTGTCTTCAAATTCCTCGGCATGAGGATCCTAAAAAGGAACCATTAGGTTCAATTGTAAACTTTTATTTTTGTTTCTAATAATGCATTTAATACACCCTGTATTACTAAAACATACATGTAGATCTGCTAAAAGAGATTAGCTAGAATACCCCAAAAAAGTTCATTTGTTAATTCAAATAAATATAGCTTTAATTACCTTGGAGTAGCATATTGTACAAGGGTGTAAATTATACCACCTGTACTGAAACCATTGCACATATTTTAAGTGAACTTATTCAGCAAAAACTGTATTAACCAAATTTAAGTAATGCGATCAATTCATATAAATGATTCCATATTCCTGCATTTTCTGAATGAAATGCTCAACTGTGCACAAATCTGCTCATTTACATTGCAGTTGGCGCAACACTACCACGGTGCCAGCAACCTGGGTTCAAATCTGGTGCTGTTCATAAAGAATTTCTATTTTCTCCAAGTGTCTATGTGGGTTTTCTCTGGATGCTCCATTTCCATCCACACTTCAAAATGTACAGAGTTGTAGGTTAATTGGGGTATTTGGGTGGCACCAGCTCATGAGCTGTATATCTAAACGCAAGTTCATTTAAAATGTAAAATTAAATTTATATTTTAACAAATCATGGTCAATATGAATGGGCAATTTGTGATCTTACTTGACTGGATTCTAGTTCTGCTCGTGAATTTTAAAGATATAATTACTGAAATATTGTTATTTATAAACATCAGGCATTCTGATTTATTTCACACCCACTGGATTTAGAGCTATTTGCTAGAAACAATACAATTATAATCAAAATTTGTATGATAGGGATAAATAGATCTGATCTCAATGCAATAGAACTGATCAGATATATAATGGGGAAAAAAGATACAAAAGGACAACACAGGTGGTGTAGCGGTTAGTACAATCCCTTTACAGCACCAGCGATCTGGATCCAGGTTCAATCCTGCGCTGTCTGTAAAGAGTTTGTATGCTCTCACTGTGACTGTGTGGGTTTTCCCCTGGGGCTACGGTTTCCACCCATTGTTCGAAACGTAGGTTAATTGGGTAAAAATTGGGCAGCATAACCTCTGGGCCTAAATGGCCTATTACGTGCTGTCTGTCTAAATTTAAATCCATAACAACAACCCCCTCAGGTAGATGATGTGTCACAACAACAACCTGCACTTAACATTAGCAAAACCAAGGAAATAGATGATTGTGGACTTCAGGAGGAAATCAGAACATGAACCAGTCCTCATTGAGGGGTCAGCAGTGGAGAACATCGAAGTCCTGGGTGTCAACATCTCAGAGGATCTGTTCTGGAGCCTCCACGTCAATGCAATCATGAAGAAGGTGTTTGATGCAATTCGATACGTCACCATAGACTCTCAAAAACTTCTGCAGGTGTATCGTGGAGACCATTCTGGCTGGTTACATCATCAATGCTGAGAACAAGAAACAGTCCAAAGGGTTGTAAACTCGGCCTGCGACATCACTGGCACCAGTCTTCACTCCATCGAGGACATCTACAAGAGGTGGTGTTCTTAAGAAAGCAGCCTGTATCATCAAGGACCCTCACCACCCAGGCCGTGCCCTCTTCACTCTGCTACCATTGGGACAAAGGTACAAGAGCCTAAAGACGAGCACTCAGCAGCAGAGGACAGCTTCTTCCCCTCTGCCATCAGATTCCTGAAGGGACACTGCCTTGCTTTGTCTTTTTTTATTTTTATAGTACTATTTTTATTTATTTTTTAAAGTGGTTTATTATATAATTGTGCTGCAAAACAATTAATTTTATGACACTAAATTCTGATTCTGATAAATGTGCCCTGTACAAATTTTTGAACTTCCACAATTGAGCAATGCAAAAAATTCAAATAAAACTGACATTTTAGAAATCTCTGACCAATAACAGGGTAAATATCTAAAAAAAAAGCAGTAATTCAGAATTATACTGAATATAACTTTTACACTTTGCCCTCGCTATTTTTTTTTTTTAATTCCAACCAGTGCACAACACATTGCTTGTGATTAAAAAAGTATTTATCAAGACAGCAACACAAACCAGTGATCATAGAAACATGGAAAATAGGAGCAGAAAGTTCTGCAATCCTTTGCGTTTGATCCACTATTCAATACAATCATGCCTGATCATATACCTTCAATTCTCAAGTCCTGATTCCTGCAACGACATGTCAAACCTCCTCAGACTTCTTAGAAAGTAGAAACATTGGTCTTTCTTCTGCACAGATGCTGCAAGGTGATGGTTCCAAGTACAGTCCTCCATTGATGCAGGTACCCTCTCCACCTCCATTCCAACAATCCAGACATGTGCACAGTCCCTTGGCCTCCCCGTCCTAAAATCCACAATATACTCCTTGGTCTTGTTGACGTTGGTAGCAAGATTGTTGTTCTGGACTACTCGATGAGATTTTAAATCTACATCCTGTATTCTGACTCATCATTTCCCATTAATCAACCAATATCAGTGGATTTATCAATAAATGTATTGATTGCTTTGGAGCTGAACTTGGCTACATAATCATGAGTGTTTAACAAATAGAGAAGGAGACCAAGCATACAGCCTTGGAATGCCTCTGTGTTGATGGTCAGCAAGATGGAGGTGAAGTTGCCAATTCACATTGGTAGGACTCTGCTAATGAGGAAATCAATGATCCAGTTCAGATTATGAACAGAGTCCCATTTCCCTTCCTCTGATCCTAAATTTTGCTGGTATGATGTATTGAACAAAAAGGATTGAGATCTAGGGTCCAAGTCCACAGTTTGCTGAAAATGACAGCACAAGTAAATAGGGTAGAAAAGAAGACGTACAGCACACTTGGCTTCATTGGTCAAGACATTGAGAATAAAAGGTTGGAAAGAATACTGCAACGAGAAAAACATTGGTTAAATCACATTTAGTGCATTGCGTGCATTGCTGGTCACATTACATAAAGGCAGTGGAGGCTTTGGCAAGGTTTAAAAGAGGACCACCAGAACATTGCCTGGATTAGAGAATATAAGCTACAAGGAGAGGATGGGCAAACTTGGATTATTTTCTCTGGAGTGTCATAGGCTGATGAGAAACTTGTTAGAAGCATATAAAATTCTGAGGCATCAATACAATAAATAGTCAGTCTTTTTTTCCAGGATGGCATAGATTTAAGATATGAGGGGAAAATATTACAAGGATATTCAAAGGATCATTTTTTTGTTACATAATGAGCAGTAGGTGCCTGCAATGCACTGCCAGGAGAGGAAGTACAAACAAGTGGTAGTACAGGTCAAAGGGCCTGTTCCTGTGTTGTATTGATCTATTTCCGATTCACTGATTTCAAACCACTGATACTTCCATTCTCGTAAGTGAGCATTAAATTCAGGATAAATGCAGAAAAAGAAATGCATTTATTTTCATTAATAAAACCTTTGTAAATGAAATAATTGCAATGACTGCCAGATAAAATCAAATTTACAAGGAGGTTTGTTGCAAGCACAGACAGTAGAAGCTGAATTCAACAATCCATTTTTATTTCTTCTGTAAGACATATGGCCAATTTATGGTTTACTGTGAAAGTGCGTACAATTACAAATGCTAACTCTTCTCCAGCAAGTGTGAAAAGTTCAAACTAGCAATTACAGTATTTATTTCTCAAAATCTCTCTTAAGGCACACCATATCCACAAAGAACATTTAACTATTGTTAATTGTATACAAGTTATGACAGTCAGTTTAATTTTGTTGATTCATCCAAAGCTCCTGAAATGATGAATGTGTATAAAATTAACAGCTGTGAAACCAGCTGAGTTCATTTTACGTCGTCACATTAGCTCTAATGCTAAAATTCTGACTTTCATCTGAGTGACAATTTTGATGTCTGTCCAATTTTTCAGTGCTTCACATGCAAAAAGAGTATTCTTATTAAGAGAGATCTTGTTTCAGGAAAAACTGTTACGATAGACTCAGTACTTTGGAACTATAATACCTTGAAAAGTGTCACAGTGATTTCAATGTTTTCAGGAACAGGCCATACAACAACTCCACGATATGGGTTTTTAATTCCCGGTTGCCAACTATGAGCCTTCAAGAAGAAAAAGAAAATAAAATGTTTACTAAGGTACAAAGTTTACATTAGGGTCGATTCATATGCAAATTTAACCAAAACCCTTTGATATAGCAGTGTTAAACTAAATATTCAAATACCTCACTGCTTTTACCTGATCTTGTCAAGTTATATATTCCAGATGAACGCCATTTGCTATTTCACAATCTCAAATATCAATTGACAATGGATGGTCTCAATGATAACATCACAAACATGACTAATTTTGATGTGAATGTAGGAGGCACAATG